>NW_015386702.1:339481-391731 GCF_001527695.2 Protobothrops mucrosquamatus
CGCCTACATCGTCCATATAGGACGACTCGGGAACTCAACTCCTACCCCGGGCAGCTCACCTATCCCCTTATGCCCAGGGGAAAGGTATCAAGCCGTTTGACAGCTGATGCTGGCTGTCAAACCGGCTTTTACGCAAAACAGGCGGGAGGCAGCAAACAGCTGCGACCAGCGAAATCGCCTGCCACCGGAAGTCTCCCTTATTACTATTTTTTAAAACTCCAGTTCTGTAGCAAAATTAGTTGGGACTTTCTTTCTTTGGTCATGCTTTTCTGCATTCTCAATAGACTTCTGGTTCTTATCTGGATGTGTGCAAAGGACATGGGAGGGATAAATAAGTGTCTTTGGGAGGGAAAACAATACTACTTAGTTTAGAAGTATAGTACAAGGTAATCCTCATTTAGTGACTGCCTTGAGTGGCAACAGATCTCAGTTACAACAGTAATGGAAAAGTAACTTAATGACTAATCCTTCTATTTACAACCTTCATAGGTCTATAAAGAAAGGGAAAGCTGAAGTAAGACCATAAGTTTCACTTAGCAACCCTTCACTTAATGACTGAGCTGTTGATTCCAATTGTGGTCACTGAAGTCCTATAGTCACTACAGAACTATCTGTAGAATTTTCAGGATCAAAAAGTGGACTTGGCAAAAGAAATCATCTTCACAATCTCTTTATGGAAAAGAGGGATTCATCAGGAATTTCATTAATAAAAGGCAAAAGATTTACACGATATAAAGAGAAACCAGAGTACAGGAATTTTATAATGGGATTACCCTGGTTATACTTGGCAATGCCATAGTTTGAGTGGTACACAATGACTTTCCAGTCTGTTTCTAATGACCTTATTATGCCAGGAACTAGGATAAGGCTGAAATGGCCACTCACAGGGCACACTTTAAAAGGTACAGAAGTGTTCATTACCTTCACAGCTGGCTTGTTAATTGCATTATGACATTCAATATGCTGACAATGAATGGGATTCCATGCTGAAAAATAAAGCCACCATGGATAAAGTTGCACAGGTTTACTAAAAGCTAAATACCAGTAAAATTCAGCATTATATGAAACCATAAATATAATCTGAAGGAATTTCTACTGATAATGTCTCTGTTTCATACCTCAAATATTTAACCATGGGATGTTAGCCCAGCTTTGGCAAATATAGAGTGAAGCATAATGAAAGAATGTATTGTCATGAATTATCAATTAAGATTCAACATCCAGTAATGCCATTTAAAGTATGCCAGGCTGTTTATAAAAAAGAAATCTGTCTGAGAATCTAGAGATTAAAATATTGGGGTTGGAATTTAGATTGGATATATCTATAAAACATTTTCTTAAATGTTAAATGTGAAGTACAGTTTATCATTCTGCATATCTTTATAAAATTACATATAAAGTATTTTTAATTGCTGGTTCACACATCCATGTTAATTACTTTTGCAATCCAATGGATGCATAATTCATCACAGAATTAAAGTAGTCAGAGTATAAAATGTAAACTCATGGTAAATCTATCATCACAACATCAAGCTTTTTTTCTAGCTTTAAAATGCAGAATTATGTACTAACAGACCGAGTTGTTGTCAGTTCGATCCTTTTCCCATGCAGCGTTAGCTAAACATCATATGCTTATAGAAGAACTTACAGCCAGTTTTTGACAGCATTTAACTGCTTTTCTAGTTGGAAACAACTAGAACTGCTTTCCTAATTAGGACGTTAGAAATTTATCTCTATTTTTCCCATTTTCCAATTTCAAAAGTTCTAATCCAGAGCTCATTACAAGGTTATGAACATTTTATTCAGAGAAGTCAATGCTTAAAAAAACTACTATATCTCAGTGACATTATTGATAAGTTCTGCCAATAAATTGTATTAGCATTAGTGCATAGTTTGATTATCTCAATTACCTGTATACTGTAGTCCTCGATATTCACTTATTGCCCCGGGAGGCTTTAAGTTGGGCCAGTAGTGGAAAAGCATTTGGACTGCAGGTGGCTTTACTTGAGATGGGCCATATGCTATTACATATAGCAAGTCCTAGAGGAAGTCAGAGGGTGTAACACATTTAAATTCAGGCAATGGCAGCCTTTACAGGTGCAGTGAGACACAAGTAATAGAAAAGTGAAAACAATTAGCAATTCAATGATCCTTTCCAAGACCTGGAGGCAGTTAGACTAAGGAATAAGCCTCCGTGAACTCAATGGCCCATATGAGTTGAGTAGACATGCACAGCATTGAAATCATGTACAGTGCACTACATAGTGGTTGGTACATAAAACTTATTTCTCTAAGTAGTCATGTACACAACTGCAATGTTGTCCCTTTCCTGAGAGTATCCATCCCCCCCTAAGGATTTCAATAAAATTAATTATCACTGATATTACCAAAACTCTACTCTGATCTACCTATAGAAATCCACTCACTAGCTAATTGTGCTTTTGAATGTTTTCGTGCTTATATACCACAGCAATAGGGGAACAGAAATGTAGCTTTAAGGAGCAAGATGCCTTCGAATCAGTCCATGAATTTGTTTACAGTTCCAGACCTCTTTCACAAACTTTACATGTAAAAATCCATATTGGATTTTCACCCCAAATTTTCTGCTAACACAGTAGTGCTTGTTATTATTCTCATTCAGAGGGGTACAATACTTTCTGGGCCACAAGCAACATTCCACAAAGTAGGAGAAACATATTAAACCTGAAAAACTGAACAAATAAAAAAGAGATGATCCCTCAAAAAGAGATAACCCATCAAAAAGCCAGACTAAAGGACCCAACATCTCTACTAAGTTCCAGGAATATGGGTTGGTTGGGAAAAAATGTTGCCCAGTTAATGCTAAGGCAAAGGAGGCAGGAGGCAGGATAAGAAAGGAGTTCCCATTAATGGTGGAATGGATTGCCAAGAAACTCTTCAAGGGCTAAGAAGTTTGCTGCAGATTCATATAACCACAATAGAGCTGGTTATAAATTGATGGACTATCTGTAATTCACAAATACTACGACAACAAGCAAGTCCAAATTGTCAGAAACAACCATGGGGAAAAGCCCAGAGACAGAGAGGCAATGGTGGGTGGAGGGAGAGCAGATAGAACAAAAGCTTGCCCATATCATACATGGTTCTTCTAAAAGACTGAATCAATGTTTCTCCTCCATATTTTTTGTTTATCTGTTTACCTAGAGTTTCAGTGGAAAGCCTAAAACGGGAAAAATACATGCATAAATTTATGTCATTCTACAATGGATCTGTATTCTGTAACTTCAGGAAAGGAATTAGAAGTATAGTTTCAAAATGATTTAATACTTCAAAATGACTAACTTATTAATCACCATACAGTACTGTTTCCATAAAAGATATCTGGTTCCAAACTTACTTTCCATACTTCTTGTTTGTGTTTCATAAGACATTCCAATAACTGACAGTGATACACTGGAAAAGAAGAGACAAACAGAGGCAAATCTCTTTAAATGACAAATACTGTATTTATTGTTTAATTACTAACTGGCAAATCAAATAGTTTGTGAGATTTCATAAATTGAACTGGATAATCACTATCCAATTAGAACAAAAGCTAGCAACCTGAATCCCCCCGAATATTTTAGTGCATCTCTGACAATAAATGGGACATAGTGTTTTTTAAACAGGAGAACAAATAAAGCAGGTCATTTCCAAAATATCCAAGCATTATTTTACCATAGCACACTTTGCTTACTGTCTGAATGCTTTGCTGCTAACCATTGAAATGGCATTGCCTTCTTTTTATAAGGAGGGATATCTGTAATCAGTTACTTAATACACAGAGATCAATTAATGTTTTTTCCCCTCTTTTCAATAGCATATCCACATAATAGTGGAAAAATTCATTAATTAAACATTAGGCTCAGTTAAATTTTTTTCTTTAAAAACCCACCATACATAGTAATTGATTAGACACCGATATAACTAATGTAACTATTCTTCTGTCTCTCTTTACCTGTAATCAATTTATTAAACAGAAGGAGGCATAATTTATCCATTTCCAAGCAGGCATTATCATTAAGAACTTTTACCAAATGTGAAATATGAAGCAATCAACACCTTTTAATCTAAATTTAATATGAACTTCAGAGTTGTTAACAATTATCGCTGAAGAAATTGTGATTTTTAAAAAAACTGTTCCATTTCCTGGTGTTAAAACAGAGCATATTATGGCCCTGTTTCCAGATTTTTAAATGTACCTTTGCATCATTGTGAAATTAATTAGCACCAAAATAGCTACTTTAGGCACCAGGCTTAGATATGTTAAAAGAGCTATTTTCAATTCCTTTTCAAAATAAGCACACAGTGAGAGGGATTAAAGCAGTGGTTCTCAACCTGTGGGTCGGGACCCCATTTGGGGTCGATCGACCATTTCATGGGGGTCGCCAAGCAAGGCTGTCCGCCATTTTTTTTTGTCCGCCATTTTTTTTGTCCGCCATTTTTCCCCCCTTTTCCGGCGGGTGCCTTACCTCCCTTGGGCTGGGCCAGCTGGTGGTCGGCCTGCTCCGTCTCTGCCGCTTGCCAGCTACGCCTCGGCCAGCGCAGGGGGTGGAACCACGCATGCGTGGCACTCCCGGGCAGGGAAAGTCCTCGACTTACGACCGGTTGGGTAGTCCTCGACTAACGACCAGTTTAGTCCCCGACTTACGATCGGTTTAGTCCTCAACTTACGACCAGTTTAGTCCTCGACTTATGACCGGTTGGGGTCGCGGCATTAAAAAGGTTGAGAACCACTGGATTAAAGGCACTCTCAAGTAGTTCTGCTAGTACAAGAAATAGCTATGGAAGTTACCACCTACCAGGATTGGTTGTATACTGCATTGCAATCATTAGCATTGAAGATGCAGAAAGATTAACATGAGCAGGCACCCCTTCTCTCCTTGAAGAGCCCACTTTAAAGAAAACAAGAGAAAATATTAGCAGCTAGAAATATAAATTGTCTCATTAATATTATAAGCGGCTTTTCAAATATGGAGTTAATATCTTATCCTATAGTATCTTTCTCTGTTGTTCCTCTATTATTCAAATGGTCTCCTTTATTTAGGTATCTGATTTCTCCCATTTTATTGTGGCATACAGAAGGCCTTTCAACACTGCTGAATTAGCACTAGCCATTCATTCTTGAGTTGGCAGAAAACTATACCAGCATGAAATCTATTGTCCCTAACTGCAATTTTTAGCCTGCCCATTTCAGGTTGCTGCTATCATCTGATTTCCCTCCAAGCTGACAAACCTAATAGACTATATACAACTTCAGTCTGCCCTTATACAGCATTTAAATAAAGAGAACAGTTGGTACAACTTAGATTTGTCACTCATCGGATGAAGGTAACATCATGAGAGCACAACAGAAAAAAAGGCTGCCAGGATATGTCTTTGATATGGTTAGGCACAAATGAGAAAATGCCAATACTACTGACCCAAGAGAGTCTTCTTCAAGCCTGCATGGCAGCCCACAAGATTATTCTCAAACCTCTACCATATAATAGCTCAAGTCAAGAAGTTACTATTCTCATACTTGGCTGGGTAGAACAATGTCAACATTTGCCCCTGATATACGTACCTTTTCCATGTTTCTGAATCTCATTCTCAACAATGTCCAGACTTTTGTTGCTTGGTGATGTTAAATGACTGGTAGGCAATGATCTGAGCTCTACAATAAGCCACATTCAACTATGTGGCTTAGGTATATCAGAATGGATAGCGGATCAATTTTCTCATCTTTGTTCTCCATTAAATAGAATTAACTATAGTTACAGTAACGATTACATATACCTGCAGAGACAAGGCTTATAGTCTCTGCCTGTTTTTCTTTATTCTCCAATTAACCCATGCTTGTTCTTCTCTTTGTATCCATTGCATGGACTTCCTTGAAATCAAGTCTGGGAGTGTGCCAGTTTGCTTCAAGGTTGGAATTAGGGGTGGAAGCTGTTGATCTATAGTCAGTTCTGCTCATGTATACTTGATTTCATGAATGAGATTTGTTCTATAACTTAATAGAGCTAGAAATGGATCTTCCTGTGTTAAAAAAAATCACTCTATTCAGCAAGAATTTGCTCTCTCATAACTAACTCTCTATCTATCTACACACACACACACACACACACACACACACACTTGAGATCTGTTCAAACATCTATCCTTTCGCAATAAGGTCTTTCTGAAATCAGGCAGTTTTTCTGAATCCATGAATATTTTGGAAAAATAGCCTACTGGCTTCAGCTTACCTTCATGATCTTACAGAAATACTCTACCAATTCCATAGCTGCTAGTATCACAATATCCCACTTGTCACTGAAGAATGACAGCAGTGGAATTACAGGTCTTTCAAAACATTGTTTTCACTTTCTTTGAATCTTGAACCAAGCAATGAAAATATTTGAGTCCCTTTTCTTGGCGCGTGAATATGGATATCAGTTTGTTGGTTTAATGATCATTTCAATTGCCCCAACAGAAGCATCTCTTCTAATTCTGCTCTTACTTTGGGGAATAGTGGAATTGGTAGCATGGACTTCAGAGAGAATAGTGTGTTTGCTAGAGGAATGTTCAAGATTCTTATTTCTTTTCATGTCTCTCTGGAGAGTTCTTCCAACATAATGCACTCGGTTTACTGTGGCAGATGCCTCCTGATACAGAAGCATACATACAGGTAGTCCTTGACTTACATCCACAATTGAGCCCAACCTTTATGTTGCTAAGGGAGACATTTGTTAAGTGAGTTTTGCTCCATTTTGCGACCTTTCTTGTCACAATGTTAAGTGAATCACTGCAGTTAAGTTAGTAATATGCTAATATTGCTTGTCAGAAGGTTGCAAAAGGTGATTATATGGCCCTGAAACACTGCAGCCATCATAAATATGAAGCAGTTCCTAGCATCCAAATTTTAATCACATGACCAAGGGGATGCTGCAATGGTCATAAGTATAAAAAATAGTCATAAGTCACTTTTTTCAGTGCTGCAATTTTGAACAATCACTAAATGAACTGTTGCTAGTCGAAGATTACCTGTAGTTTAAATTCAGCCTCTACTATTTACAATAAAGATAGAATATTTTAAAATTATGCTCTATTTCTGATAACTTGAATGTTTGTACTTTTTTTTAAAAAAAAAGAAGTAATGTGTAGTTGCTTTCTTTCAACAAGATTTCCTCAACTATCCAATAGATCTGGTACTTCCTTGTTATCTCATATTCAAGAGCCCAGCAGATTCCATTTTGCTCAGCTTAAGATCAGCCACAACTGGATCTGGCTGTTAAATATGTCACACATTTTAAATCTTGTTGCCAAGACCTGCAAGAAGTTTGGGTTTCACTTTGAATATTTTGTCAGAACATATTGTTATTCCCACAATGAAATGCTTATAGAGATCAATATTTTTTTTCAACTTGACAAACAAGATAGAAGCAGTAGGTGAGATGTTTTTTTTTAAAAAAAATTGATAGTATTCAGCAAACTTTGCAAGATACTTTGCTCTCGGCCCCTTCCCACAGAATATTAATCTCTAGCCCTTCAGCTATGTTGGCAAAGTTGTCTGTTTGATTCTTGCTGTTTTCTCCTCTTTATATATCTATTCCTTTAATTAATTAATTAATTTTGGAACCACCCATCTGCCTCCCAGGATAAGGCCAGGGTGTTAAAAGTTACTTCTTTGATACAGGAACACAGTTCTAACTATTACACATATATAGGTCAAACTAGGATTCTAAAATGCTTTAAAATCTGGAGATTTTTCTTTGCTTAGCTAGGAAAAAGGTACACTTATGATTCTTTAGTTAAACCAATGAAGAATCTTACCATGAAAATAAAAAGTACTCACAAATGTTCCAGTTATTTCTTTAAAATGTCAAAGACCCGTTTCAGCTTTTAGATATCACAAGGTAAACGTATATGATATCATAGGAAAGCTGATTCCTGAAAATATTTTCAGCTTTTTATACTGTGAAGATGATGATGATACATTCTAATAATGGTGTGCTACTCTCCTGCACCTGAACTGGACAATGTCACATCAACCAATAGAGGGAAGTAGCCAAAAATAAATGGCAGCAATAAACAAAAAAATAAATTTTAATCGATTCTGTACTTTTTGGAAAATAGATAAAGTAAAAAAATATGGCCATAGTGGCTGAGGATACTACGAAAATGGAAAAGGCAACTTCAAAGGTGAGATTTTTCTTCTTACATTTCTTTTTCTAAACTAGACTAGAACTGAACAGACTTTAGTAAGAATTTCTATCCTCAAACAAACTTTTAGATCAGTGGTTCCCAGTCTCTCCTACACCCCACATCCCTAGAAAATATTTGATTAATGTTTACACTCCCTACAAAAGTAATTGTGACTTGTGATTCATCACTAAGGATACAAGGTACTCTTTGTCTGAAATTCCATCTCGCAAGGGACACAAACTACTCTTTGTTGCCCCTCCTGAAATTCCATCCTGCACTTTGCGGGGGTGCAAGCATCCCAGTTGGGAACTCCTGCTTTAAATAGAAGGTCCTTCTCAGGAAAATAGAATACCTGCCCACCATATTAGCAATAAAAATGTGAAAAATTATATAGCTCAAAAGTAGACAAATTTGAGGCAAACCAGCTTCCCAACCATCCAGAGGGCCACAAGCCAATTATTTCAGATGTTTTTCTTTGAAAGATGTGTTGTTAAGAGTTTTGATGGAGGTGAGAAGTTCTGGAAGATTCTCACAGAAACCTAAAAGCTACATGATTTAGGGGATGCATATATTGTTCAAACATTGCAAATATCTTATTCTGGTGAATACAAAACAAGGAATAGAAAATCAAACATTTGACGAAAGGATATTTAAAAAGATAAATAAAGTTCCCCCAGTAGTATTCTGATATGAGCTCTGGATGAAATTATACATAAAAAGGTGCAATTAATATATTATTGCTATACTGGGGCATACTTCCAAACAAGCACTGGATTGCAATTACCCTGTATTTTCCAATATTAATGGGGCCTCTGGAGATGCAACTTAAATTTAATGCATGCTACCTTATTTTTTTTAATTAAAAGTCTTTTTTAAACGGAAAAGTATCCATTGGGCATCAAAGAAATTGTTCATAGCAATTTGGCACCCATTCCTAAACTGTTAACATAAAACCTGTCTTGCAGTAAGTAACCTGGTCTGAATACTGAAAACCTCAAGAAAAAAATCTGTCAGAAATCTGTTTAATAAGATTTGTCAGGAAAAAGACTAAAGTAACAATGCCAAAATTTTGGCACATACTCTACTTTCAAATGAGAAACATCTATATAGACAAATTAGGGTATGACCGTTTTGATTTGTTTTCTCCAGCTCTTTTGATATTAATTTTTCTCTTTTTTAGAGAAGGGCAGACTGAACCTGTTGATTGTTTTCGGAATGGCTATCAGATTTCTTCTCCATCAAACAACCAGCTCTTATATTAACCCTAAATGGATTGTCTTTTGAGTTTTATTTTCTTGAAAGAGGATTTTGCATATCAGTGCAAAATAGGCCCAATTAAGAGGCATATGGAAATAGTGGAATCCCCATGGGGATGTACATAGCTTTAAGAGATTCAAAAGGCCTTAAACAGGATTCTGGGAAATCTATTTTCTATTTTCCTAGAGTCATCCATCTACAGACCTTAATTCTTAAAAACAAAAGCTAGAAGCTAAGAAGTACAAGGAATACTTTTGAATTCAGGGTCCAGGAGGAGGGTCTTCTCCTGCCTCCTGAAACATCTTGCCCCTTGATGTGAGGTTGGCCCTGACCCTCCTATCGGTTCTTAAGGGCCTAAAGACCTGGCTCTGCCAGTTGGCCTGGGGCCCCAATGGGGGAACAGCACAGTGGAGGTGGTTGATTAAGAGCAGATCCCACCTCCCGACATTCTGTCCCTGCCCTCCCCCCCGTGTTCTTAGATTTTAAACTTTGGTTTTAATTTATTTATGTTGTGATGCAGATATATTTTTATTAACGTATGTCACCCAGAGTTACCGTATGATAAGATGGGTGCCCGATAAATTTATAAATAAATAAATAAATACTTTTGAATCCTTTGCCCAATTCATCCCATGCATTCATAGCTCTTTGGATAGTCTAAAAATCAACCCTCCAAAGCAGAATAATATACCATTCTCCTTCACAAGTGAAGCCAGATTTACTTACATACAAATACAAATTAATCAGATTTACTTACATATTGCCATGGGTAAGAATGATGTGCTGAGATACTCTATGATATCTTTGTGCAGAAATGGTGGGAATGTAGCTAAAGTAGAGATCATTGTGTACGGTAAAGTACTCAAGATGTCATCATTGAGAAAAGGTAGCAAACATGTAGTAGTGTAAAAAATGGACTGTCCAAGATCTGTCAGAGGCACAAAGAACAAACAATATGAATACACAATTGCAATCACTATGTGAAAGGGCATTCTCTATTTTATGTCCTTATGAGTTAATCAGGTTTAGAGGCAGAAGAAGTAAAAGGGTTGAAATGGGAAGGAAGATGGTGAAAAAAAAACTAGAGCTGAAACTTTGCATTCAATAGTCTACACTGCCTGCTCTATCATTAATTACTAGAAAGAAGAAATCTGAGGCTGTTCAGCCATCCACGGAGCACCCTCTAATACAACAGTAGAAGGGAAAGTAAATGGCAAGAAGTTAGACTTTATGCCCTAAAATAGCCTAAAACCAAAACTAACACCCTGACCAAAGACCAGAAAAATTACTTAAAATCTTGTGTCTGCCCACTTTGTATCATCACCTCATGCACTGTTATCCTTGCACTCCCAAAAGCTGATAAGAAATAACTCATATTCAGAAGAACCTTGGACTGTCTCTGAAAGCTGATGATGGGATCCAACTTTCTCATGTGGAACTCCTGATACTGGCACTTATTTCCTGCTAACTCATTTGATAACACTTTATGCTAAATTGCAGGTCACAACATTAATCTGGAAAGGGACAAATTAATAAAAGATGGCTACAGCAGCCTTGTCCAGAAGAGAAAAAAAGAAAACCATTTTTCTATCCTCTTGAGCAACAATCCAAGTGCCCATTGTTAAGCCCAAATATTCAGAAACCAGTAGCAATTCTACACCTGGAGTATCTATGATTGATTTTAATCACTGAGTCAATCCAATTGAAATTAGTAGAACATGAACCCATCTAGTGTCGGCTTCAACACAGCCACGTTTTACAAAAATATCTAAGAAATGTTTAGTCCATGAGATTTCTGGAATTGCAGCTAAATATGATCCTAATATTCCAAAACGGATTTTGATTCAGTGATAGCACTTGTACCAATTACCACAAAGTACTTAGTTTCATCAATTCCTCAGTAAACAAGACAGATGTAAATTTACACTGAAAACAATTAATGTACTGCTATGCTTCTGTCACACATTGATCTAATGCAGCAATAACTATAAATATATATACTATTTAAAGTGCTCTCACTATTTAAAATGTTTTATATATTGTCATTAATGTTGATCATATTTAGGAATCAGTGAATAGGAATTCAGATCACTTGACAAGAAGAATAGTTTTCCCATAAAAGAAATAATGATATAAAATACATGGAGAATACTGCATGCTTCAAAGTTCGCAAATATTACTACACACACACACACAGAGGAATTAATATTATATGTGTGTGTATTAATTTCAGTCTGCTTATTTTTTTATTCCAGATGCAGATAGGGAAACCCTGAAGCCTCCAGGTCACTTTTTTAAATATTTTTGTCAATTTATTAAGACTCTCAGACTATTATTACCAAAAATCAGTTTTTCTTACAATATTAAGACAAAATATTAATGTAAGATCCAAAACAAGCTTAATATAGCTTATAAAAGGAAACCTCCAGAAGCCATTTCTGCATTTGATATATAAAATACTTTGTGTGCATATGTGATTATGTATTCACACACACATTTATATCTGTGGCAATTAATGATGACTGAAGTTTTGCAAATTAATATTAAGCCAAGCTTCTCCTCCCAGACTTTAGCTAGACTACAAAAAATCCATAATAAGAGATAGTTTGGTTAATAGGCTGTAGGCTGGGAAGATGGGCACTGTAGTCCAAATGCATCTGAAGACATCTGATTTGGAGATATTTTGAAATATGCCTGTTGTAGATACATAATCTTTATGTATCGTGTTGACTGTAAGGAGAATTCACTCACCATGTTGACCATGTTGTAGCAAAGGAACTAGATCCAGCAGAGTCACCAATGTCACGTATAGTCCTTGATAGTCCAATGATGGGTAGTCAGATAACTGAGCATCCCGACTTTGCTGGCCTCGTTCAGTAGGAGCATCTCGCAGGACGCTGTAAAGGAGGGAGCGAGTAACAGTAGGGTTGATGGAACTGACCTGTGGTCTTAGAGATGGGGTGAGTGGGAATGGCACAGGAAAAAGACACATGGTCATGGGCACTGTCAAATTGGAGGCATCTTGATTCTCCTTCTTCCCTGTGCGGGACAAAATGCTGTTGGGGGGACAAAGAAAAAAAAGAGACAACAAAGACACAAAGAACAGCACATTACATTGAAATGACACTATAAAACAAATAATAAAACTCCAGATACATCCCACATGAGATGCAGTCTGTACCAATACTAAGTCATCTTGAAAAATCTAGCAACCATTTACTTCCATGCTTAGGGGAAATACAGTTGAAAAAAATGCTACAAGTGGGGAAATTTCCATTGCATCTCATGTGTTATCTGGTTCATAAGGAGCAAAAATATAAAAATGCATGTTTCAGTGGCACACCCATGTTTTACAGTTCTACAAAATTGGATGCGATTTGTTCTAGAAAACAAAAACTACAGCAGCAACATGTCAATTGTTTCAATTGTTGACCTCTTATCAAATAAATATTGAGATAACATTTTGAACCTCATGATTGGAAAACCAAAGATAAAATACTGGCAAAAGATAGGTGTGACACTTACAGAAACATGTTTTAGCAAAAAATAAACATGTGTGTTTGTTAAGAGAACCTTAAAAATCACATGTTTATTGCATTAAAATAATGTCTGTATGTAATACATGATACTGTTTCATGACAGTCTTTCAGTATCATCTGAGATAATGAGATTTCAACAGGCACATGGATTTAGAAATAATATATATTTCTAAAATGTTAGCTAAACTACATTAGGTAAGCTTTAAAATAATATATAGTTGATGGGCTGCAGCATATGTGTGTGAGCTAATGAGAATGATAATTTGTGTCTGCTTTTAATTGGGGGCGTGGAGGAAATATAATGCTGTTCTATTTTGTGGTTACTTTCTAAGAACTAAGCAAGCATTACCCGTTATATAACTGCATAGCAGAAAAGGTGTTAGCATTCATTGCTTTGCTACTTACATTATTTAATGAACTTACAGACTAAAGGAAAAATAATTTAGAATAAAAGAAAAGCTTCGTGGGAATCAAAATGCCTTCTGAAAATCCTCCTAAGCAAATTATGCTTATTTTTTTAAATAACTGTTTAAAAATTGCTGCTAAGTAAGCAAACGTAAAGGGCATAATCTAACTAGTATAGCACTTTATAATCTGAGGCTTGCAGTAAGAGTATAACAACAATCAGAAGTTAGTCTAACTGGACACCAATAAGTAAGTTTAGTACTACAATCTTAAGCACACCTGGGCTCCTATTGAAATCAAAACAGCTAACGATACTCAATTTTATGATTGTAAATGATTTTCTACTTTATTATAAAATGATTTGTGTTAGAGAATTAAGTTATAGAATGTATATTTACATTACACCAAACTACATATCCATTCATCTTTGTGTGATGAAAGAGAAACTATTTGAAAAATTACATTGTGATTGTGGTTAATTTTCTATATACTTCAGAAATTAACTTTCCACTGATGGTTATTGAGAAGAATTTTAAATAACATCTTAATATTTTTAAAGTTCCTTCTTTTATTAGACTCACTGATTTGATTATTCAGAAGCAAAAATTCCCAAATGACATCTTCAAAGATAGCACTGGGAAAGTTACAGACAGCTCTAGGATATAGACAGCATATTATGATGCTGTAATCTGTAAATGTACAAGTATGTTCACGTATGCCTTTTTTTCTTCATCCAGTGTATAAAGCAACTTTCCCCAGTCTGGTGCCCTTAAGCTTAGGTAGCATCACAATACTCAGAATTCTGTTTGTCATTTGCTGGGAATTCAGGGACCCACACAATTGGTGTGCACTTAAACTGAGGGGGACTGATGTAGAGAATGGACCCAGCCCCAAAGCTATAACCTGTGTAGCTGGAAAATATGATGGACTAACATATTTAAATTCTAAAAAATTCATTGTGCCTTGTATAAATGTTCACCTAAATTGTTTTCCACTTAACTGTTATCTAGTTGTCGTGGAAGTATTAAGAAAATAAAACCAATAAATCATCTAAATGCAATAAATCCACAAATTACCCTAATAGCAATGCTAACTATAATAAACAGAAATGTAGGAGTAAAAGATGCTGGCTTCTATTACATTAGATCAGTAGCCTATCTACCTCAATTAACATAGAAGACCAAAGGAAGGAGGGTTGTTTAGTTGATCACTTGTGCTGTACCTTTCTACTTGCTTTCTTATTAGTTTTCATTCTGACCTTCACTAATTTATTCACTTTATTTGACAGCAATAATTAAATCATATTCAGCTTTAGTTTTCATATGTATTGTGCATATGCCAATTTTTGACTCAAGGTTGTCCTCTTCAGTATGGAATTGTTGTGTCCAGAGACTACATATCCCATTGTGCAGTAATCCACCCTCATCCAGTCTGTTTCCTAAACGTGTCATGAATTGTATTATTGAAATATCTCAGTGGTAAAAGACCAAGGAACTATGTTTTGGCTTGGTTCTCTTTTTCTCATATATTCTCTAAGGACAAGAGAACATAAAGTTCAGGTCAAATGCTTTTCTACGCCAACACGTTTTCCACAACGAATCGAGTGCCAAATAAAAGTCCCATAAGCAAAATATCATGCTTTTATTCATATTCTCTAAAAATAATATCCAGAGGCATATGAAGTATGTGCTGATATAAAGCTATTCTGACCAATAAGCACTCATATCCTATCTTGTTCCTTTTACATCTGTGTTTACCAACACACGTTTTGTATGACAAAGGGAACAAACTATAGAGACAAGAAAGCAGCAAATGTCTTCTGACACTTCTTTAAACTCTGTCCTTTATTTCCCTTTCCACTAATGTTGTCAGCAATAATTTTACTGGATTTGCAAGACATTCTCTGTCCTTTGCTTATTTCCAATAAGAAATAAGGATAAATGCTTTCTGTATATGGAAGGAACCTTTCAGGTTGTGGACAGGCAAATCTACAAGACACTCTGCTTCTTCATCCTCTTCTCTTGTTTTTCAGAAATGTTCCTTCCTTCATATGAATATTAATGCAGAGTTAACCATAATCTATTGGATCTCATAGGATAAATTGCTTAGAAGGTATTCACAGACTAGTTTCCATTCACAACTGAAAAGGTCCCCTCCATTCACAAAAGGACTGAGATCCAAAGGAGATTTTGCTGATATAAGTGGAAGAGGCATACTTGAGTGGCTTTTCTTCCTTCTGCTATTCCCTACATGCTGACTTCCATAGATAGAACAGCTTTTTATGGGGATGAAAAATTTGGAATCTTATGCATTTCTTTAAGCAGAAGCATTCCAAAACTAAATTTCTACTTATTGGGCTACTGGATCCAGCTGGCTGTGTCATTTGCATCTTCAGATACTGCTATGGTATTTCTCAGAAAGTTTAAAGGGAAAATTCAGTTTTACGTTTCCCTAAAAGTAATCATTTAATTCTCAATAAGGGTTTTGTTTAATACAGACATCACCAACCTATAATTGCCAAATATGTTGGGACTGCTATTCCCATGCCAAGTGGGAACTCTCAACATATCTGGAGAATGTCAAATTGGGGACTGCTGCTTTAACAATTGCAAGTAAGGCAGTTCTACATAAAGGACAGCTGCATAAATGAGGTAACAATTATTGCTCCCCATCAAGGCATCCCAGACCTAAGTAAACTTTTAATCATTGATTCTCCACCTGTTAATAAGATTTCCAAAACAATGGTTAGTCTTGTTCTCTTACTATTCTAAATCCTGAGCCTACAGCCTTATATCTCCTTAACCAAAAGAATGTTGCATTGCATGTTGGGATCTGTCACATACTTGGTTTCACATTTCCATGAATAACTGTTATGTGAATAATGCTTCCCCATGCATGGGGGGGGTGTATAAAGTACCTCTTTTTGAATTAGCTTCATTGCTTGCAATCTCATGTGGTTGTATTAGAAGATGGTCTTGTTTCTGCATGCTGCAGATAAAAATATACTCTTTCTCTGGGATTGCCAGGAAAGCAAAGCTGCTGTGCATGTAGATGCAAAATTTCAGAATTACAGAATAACAGAGTTAGAATGGACCTTAGTCAAATCCCCTGCATGCCACTCCCAGGAGGAGATACCAAGGCAGTGACATAAACTTTGCAAGGTACGGCTGCTGTAAATTATTTTTAAAAAGGTGACTTATATCTGCTCTTACACATTGCAAAGCATCTTTTTAAAGACTGCACAGCCCTAACATAAAGAATATATTCTCAATATGCTCAAAAATTTCAGTCACAAAAGGAGTGTCAGGGTAGAACCTGTACACATTTCTGCCTTTCCAGAGAAGATCCTACTGGATCATCCTACTTCAGTTAGGATGTAGAAAATGGTAAGAAGGTGACAAGCAACAGGGAGAAAGCAAAACTCGTTGTTTGCATCTGTCTTTACACAAAAGGAAAAAACAGTCCAACCTATCAAAAACAGTACCATAAAAAACAGATTAGGAATACAAGTTAAAATAGGCAAGAAAATGGTAAGAGATCACCACCCTAGGTGAGTTCAAATCACCAGGACTAGATGGATTACACCCCAAGGTTTTGAAGGAATTGGCAGACATGATCTCAGAATCACTGAATTATATCTTTCAAGATCCTGGAGCACCAGGGAACTACCAGAGGTCTAAAAAGAGCTGATTTAGTTCCCATTTTCAAAAAAAAAGGGGGGGGAAATAGATCCAGAAAACTACAGAGCTATCAGTCTGACCTCAATACATGAGAAGATTCTGTAAAAGATAATCAAGCAACGAATCTGCAAACACCTAGAGGCAAACAAAGTCATAACCAAAAGCCAACATGGATTGGCCAAAAACAGATCATGCCAAACAAATCTTATTACATTTTTAACAAAGTGACAAAAATTATATCCATCAGAGAAATGCTGTGGATATAATTTACTTAGACTTCAGTAAAGCATTTGATAAAGTAGACCACAACCTACTACTTGATAAGATAGAAAAATGTGGGTTAGATAGTATCACCACCAGATGGATTCGTAACTGGCTGACAAACTGCACTCAACGTGTAGTCCTCAATGGAACTGCATCTACATGTAGGGAAGTATGCAGTGAGGCTCTGTTTTAGACCCTGTACTCTTCAACATCTTCATCAATGATTTGGACGAGGGGATAGATGGGGAACTCATCAAATTTGCAGATGACACCAAGATGGCAGGAATAGCCAACACTCCAGAAGATAGGGTTAAGCTGGATATGGACAAACTTGAACATTGGGCGCTATCAATGGTGAAAAAAGTAAGGTTCTATATGTAGGCAAGAAAAACCAAATGCGCAGGTATAGCATAAGTGGTACCTGCCTCAATAGTAGTAACTGTGAAAGGGATCTTGGAATCCTAGTGGACAATCACTTAAACATGAGTCAGCAGTGTGCTGCAGCTGCCAAAAAAGCTAACACAGTTTTAGGCTGCATTAACAGAAGGATAGAATCAAGAACATGAGAAGTGTTGGCTTCCGGTTTTGTACAGTAGTTCAGCAGCCGAGGGATCACGGGGCTCCGCACCCTATGGCCAATTTCTGCCTGCTCAGAGACCCTAAATGGGCCTGAAGTTGTCCCATAGAGGCAACAAAGAAAGAAATCCCACCAATTGCAGAGAGGTGGTGGTCGATCTGATCAGTTTGGGAAAAGCCCTCCAGAAACTGGCAAGAGAAAGGCTAGCTAACATCAGAGTCTAGCCCAAGCTACAAGCAGCCAAAGCCCAAAAGCACTACTTTAAGCTGACTGTAAACAATGTGTTTGGAACTGGGTAAGAACAGTTTTCTCTCTTTTACTTGCAAATTGATTTCCTGGAGGAAGAAAAAAGAAAAAGAGAAACCCCAAGAACATGACAAGTGTTAATACCACTTTATAATGTCTTGGTAAGACCACACTTGAAATACTGCATCCAGTTTTGGTCACCACAATGTAAAAAAAGATGTGGAGACTCTAGAAAGAGTGCAGAGAAGAGCAACAAAGATGATTAGAGAACTGAAGGCTAAAACATATAAAGAACTGGAATTGGGTATGTCTAGTTTAATGAAGAGAAGGACTAGGGGTGATATGATAGCAGTGTTCCAATATCTCAGGGGTTGCCACAAAGAAGAGGGAATCAAGCTATTCTCCAAAGCGCCTGAAGACAGGACAAGAAGCAATGGACGGAAACTAATCAATGAGAGAAGCAACCTAGAACAGACATGTCAAACCCGCAATGTCACATGACATTGCGCGACATATCCGGACTGTTTTGCCATTGCCAGCAATAGGGTGGGCACGACTTCTGCGTGACTTATCTGGCTCAATAGCCAGCAGTTTGACACCCCTGACCTAGAACTAAGGAGGAATTTCCTGACAGTTAGAACAATTAATCAGTGGAACAACCTGCCTCCAGAAGTTGTGAATGCTCCAACACTGTAAGTTTTTAAGAAGAGATTGGACAACCATTTGTCTGAAATGGTATAGGGCAGGGGTAGGCAACCTTGGCTCTTTTATGACTCGTGGCTGGCTCAGGAATTCTGGGAGTTGAAGTCCACAAGTCATAAAAGAGCCAAGGTTGCCTACCCCTGGTATAGGGTTTCCTGCCTGAGCAGTGGGTTGGACTAGAAGATCTCCAAGGTCCCTTCCAACTCTTTCATTCTATTCTGTTCTGTTCTGTTCTTATTTCCAAAGGGTCTACATATTCTCAAGGATCATATGGAGAGGGGAGAGGACAGGACTTTTGTATATTTAATGGCACCTATGTAAGAGACTTTTGAGTGGGAACAGTTTCCTTTGCTTCTTTGTAACAATAATTCTTTTAGCCTATCTTATCTTCCCTTTTGTATTTGGGCATTCTAAAGACCCTGAAAGTGAAATCTGTAAGTCACTGTCACCATTTCAAAAATCATTCCTGAAGTTCAAGTTGCATTCACCAACTCTTTCTGACACGCTGCCATTTTAAAAAACCTGAATAGTTTGGCTATGTATGCAGAAGCTCTTAGAAGGTTATTTGAATCCTAGCTTATTTTTGAATAAGAGAAAGGAGCAAGGAGCAAGGCGCTTATTTATATAAGGTGATTTATTATATATTTATAAGTGGAAATTTGGGGTAAAACAGGTTGGAAATGAGCAATGCATGAAAATTAAATTCATGCTTAAATGCAGAGAAATGCTTTTGACTGAAAACTTAAGGAGGAGCTCAATGAATCAATGTATTATGCGCTGTGCATGGTGATTGTTTTATGTAATGTTTTGTTCGTCAAAAAATTCAATGCAATTTCTTTCCATTTTCCCATCCTTCCAATTAAAAACAGCATAGCCCAATTCCCTTCCCCAAATTTGACACCCTCTGAAGATGTCTGTAAAACAAAGAATCATGTTTTATCCCTGGGGTGACTAAAAAGGAAGACATTTGAGGTGCAAACTGAAATGCAATCCAAATCATCCTTGATGAAAGTCAACACAATATATTGGTTCCATTCAATCTTCATTTATAAATTAATTGAGTAAACTATGGCAAAACAGTTTGATTTTTCAGTGTGCCACTTTTTCTGTGAAACAATTGTTGTGGCAAAGAGAATCTAGACCAAGTTTGGGGATCCAATAGCAATCCAATAGCTGGGCTCCAGGTCTTGGACTTCATTGGTTTGGGATGATAAAGATCAAAAACATCTGGAGAACCATAGCTTTCTTACCCCTAGACTAGGTCTGAAGTAACTAAAATTATTTTGAAAATGTTGTAGAGAATATGGAAGATAACCTTGATGGAGATACTGTATGCAGAAGCCTTTGCCTAGACAACTGCTCCTTCATATCTCTATTAAGGTCATCTTCCATAATCTGTACACATGTCCACAACACACAGAATTCTGCAACATACTTGTAAAGACTAGCAGCCAAATAAGAGCTCAGTGAAACCAAGTGTGTGTGTGTGAATACATATATACAGTATAATATTGTATAAACACATGCTCACACTCACATATATATATATATATAAAACAGGAATTTCTGGATTGAAGTTTAGTTTTTATTTAACTCACAATATAAAGAATTTACTTTGCTGAATAGAGAGTTCTCTCACTCTATCTTTGCATTAGCTCCTTGCTTCTTCAGACCTAAGATTTTTTTAGCTTGTTTCTGAGACTTCACGGTGGCTGTAGCCAACTGCATCTGAAGGTCACTAAATTGACAGTGACTGTTCTGAAGTCATAAAGAGCAACAGTATTTTGGTTTAAACTCATTTGAGCACATGGGAAGCTAACACACATTAGGATAATAGAGCAGCATCGACTTCTTTTCATATTATGCTGATAGTATTGAATTCTTTACAGAAAATGTCTTCCTACATGACTACAAGTTCTGATGGAGAGAGGTTCACATGGCTAAGAACTGAAATGTTTGTTCTTCTCATCTGTCTCATTACTACTCAGATTAATATTGGCCACATACAAAAGAATCATATAGATCATAAGACAGTGGCTATGTTAGTGTAGTGTTCACCACTTATTCCTTAACAAAACTAATCTTGCTTATTATGTTGTACTCCACTCCTTCTTTAGAAGTTCTAGGTAGACTATCCTTAGATTGCAGTCATGCAATCTAAGGAAAGAATACACATCTAAATATTTCATTTTCCTGTGTGAGTGGGGCTGAGAGATTCTAATAAGCCATGTCACCCAAAACGCTCCAACATCTAATCAGAACTTGGATCTAGAACCTTCTTGGTCCACCACAGTCTACTTCTCATCGTTACTACTGTATATCGGCTCCTGAAGAAAAATTGTGGTTTAAAGGAAAAATATGTCTAAGATCAGAAAAAGAATTGCAATAAGTTTCTGATCAAATATTAAGGGATACTGGGAGTGTTTGGTAATGTGGTCATTCAGATAAGTGTGGATCTTCCTTCCATAGAATGTTTAACAAAATCTTGGCAACAGTTTTGGGGCAAGATATCATTTTCCAGAGATTTAGTGAGCTCACTGAGTAATCAGCCATGCAGTTCTATTATTCCATATTATTTCTAATTTCCTAAGTAAATTATTAGCTAAGATAATATCAGGAAATTGGAAGAGGCCAGTGGCAAACTATTTCCAAAAATCCCTACCTGGATGTAGCCAAAAAATCCCCAGATCAAGTTTAGCTCAAATAACAGTTTGGGGTTATTCCAGAATTTTTTATTCCTAAACTTCAGCCCAAGTATATATCCCATATAAAACATGCTTGTGAAAATAATTAATCAAACTCTGAAAAAATGATTACTATATGATACATGCCTGTTAATATTATCTTCTACATTCATATTATCTTCTATGTTACTATTACTGTATCTTTTGCTGCTATTTAGACTAGCAGAATTCACCTTGATTGTACCATAAATTCATGAGTATTCATGAGTAAATGGAGAGGGATAGGCCACTGGGTTACTAATTACTTGAAAAAAGTCTAACATTTTTCTCTACTTTTAACAACAATATGATCTGCAGCAATCAGCAGGCAAATCTTTTCACAAACAGTTGCCTATAATTTCAATAAATCAAGTTGCTATTCAAAGCTCTGGGGTAAATATATGTGGGGGGGGAAATCTGACACCTTCAAAGATAACATCATTATTGAAGAAAAGATAATTTGACCACAAGGATTATCTGCGCTAGAGAATCTCTATAGGAAAATTCCTGTTTTATAGCTATGCAGCAAACAAGCTTCTTACTAATTTTATTGACTGCAGATGGGATTAAACCAAATCCTGAATGCAGGACAAACTTGAGACAGGGTCCAAATTTTGATTTCATTATCAAAAGGATTTAGAATCACTTGAAATTACTATAAAACCAATCTTATAAAGATTACTGCTATTCATGATCTTTACAGAATGAAGACTAATCAAACATTGAGGACATTCCTAATTATAACTTAGCCTTACAGGGCAATAATACAACTACTGTGCATTCTCTAGTTTATAGAAGGCTGGGCAATTAGATGGCTGAACCTCTGAATTTTCCAAAGCTAAGTATCAGCAGAACCAACCCAAGCCATTATTGGTGAGTTTAGAATTGCCTGTTGGGTAGCATGCAGTTAACCTTGGCAAGCCATGGCCCAGCCTACAGAATGTAGCAGAATAATCTAATTTTTAAAAAAAATCCAAGGCATGCAAAATAGAACAAAATGCTTCTATCTGCCTGAGGAGGCTATCTTTTGTAATCTGTTGTCTTTCAGATGGATTACACTATACTTCCCAGAATTTCCAAGTAGCATAAAGCTACAACTACATTTTTTCTGACTTTTGTAGCCTAGCACAACCAGAGGGACCAGTTTGGGGAAGGCTGATGTAATTGTATTATATTCCAGTACGTTAATATCATCCTGAAAATAGTATGCCAGAAAAGGTCTGGTCTGGGCTACAGGGTTTTCTCTCTGCTTATTTTCATTTTAGGACTCCTAAAAAGTAAGAAAGAATTCAAACATCTCATTCCACATCATTCTGCTGCATTTAAAGGCCCAGTCTAAACAGATTCTGCCATAGTTACTTAATTCAAGCTATGTTTCAATGAGCTTTGACCCTTCTGCAAAACGCCATACCATTTGTCAATAGGCTACTTGTATATATATATACAGTACTTATATTTTTCTTTGAGATCATAATTTAAAACTTACCTTAGTAATGTCTGAGAAAAGTACTTCAGAGTATTTGCAATGTCAGTTCCAGAGGGGACAGGATAAATGTTGTGAAGGACACGATTATGGTATTCTTGCAAATATCGGATCTTGGAAGCAACTGGATTTTGTATTGCATGAAAGAAGAAAATAGGAAAAAAATGCTTAGCTCAGTTCTCCCTCTCAGAAAATAATATACTTTACTATATTCTGCCCACAATCCTTTGCTGACTAATTTAAGTTTCTAGCTGAGTGTGTCCACTGAATACAGCTACAAAGCTAGTGAAGGAGAGCTTGCCTAGTTACAAATTGACTCAGAAGTAAGAGGGCACTTGAAGAGGAGATGTACTAGAGATATTTTATAAACCAACCAATTGTCAAGAAATAGCAGATCTGGCTTAGTGAACACAAAGACTTTGATCTTTGCTTAAAACTCTTGCATAGTAACTCAAACACTTTTCCACTAAGATTATTACTACTGGAATACACGAAGTTTCAATTTACACAACACACTTAGCTATGTTATTGCTTAGTGTGATGTACAGACCCAGTCAATAATAAGCATACTATTTAATTCTGCATCTTACAACCTACTTCTAGTAGCTTCGGGCTTTAAGATATTCTGTTTAATATATTTAGCAGCTTCAGTTCTGGTTACTATGGCACTTATCCTTTTAAAACACTCAGTGATTGCATGATTGTGGACAGTGAATCATGGAAAAATATGTCCTCAATACCCTCTAACTATGTGGTCTCTTGATTAGTTTCTTCCTCTCCCATTTATTGGACTGTTCCTAATCACTGGAAATATAGAGAACAAATTAAAGGAACCATTATTAGCAATTGTGTACCAGTGATATAACATCCTCCGATTCTTGGGCCTTGTCCATTGAAAAAGCAATCATCTAATCAGCATGCAAGCAAGCAGCATAACTATGAAGCACAACCATAAGATTCAAGTCTGAATTGTTTTATTCAGTCTAATATAATATGAAAGGTACAGAAAATATTCAAGCTGAAGTAAGAAAAAACAATCTATAGATTAACTAAGAGGAGATAAAATGCACATGAAAGTGAGATGAGGCATATGGAAACCAAAGAAGATATCTCATCTTTTCTACACTCTCATGTTTATGTATCCCCACATTTAGGCATCACCATTCATTACTGTCTGATTGATTGACTAAACAAAGAGGACTGATTCAAAACCCACAGAGTCGATGACAAACTTACCAAAATTTTCATAATTTTGCTCAGACTGGACAAATATGGTAGATTTGCTCTGCAGTGCATTCAAATATATGATAAATGTTGGATGGCCTTAATCCAGCACAAGAATTCTATTGTCACACCATACTCTATCCATAACATGGTTTTGTTTAAATCTGAGTGTAAACTCAGCCAGTTGGCATCTTCTAGAGCAGGAAAATTCAGTTTTCACACGGTGTTCCAGTCCCAGAATCATGATATCAAATTAAAGGCAAAATTATAATTTTCAGTGATATAATACTCTTCAATGTTCTAAGGTTTAATGCACATACTTCTGTGCATTCTTAAATATTTAAAATATCTGAATATTTAACCATGTTCATTCTGATGATATCATCACATCACCAGTCATAGCCCCTGAATCCCCTGGAGGAAATTCAAACCTTCTTTTAAAAATTAAAAGACGAGGAAAAGAAATAGATGCTTACTGCAGATGTATAGTTTAGGAGAGTGTTCATCTACTGAGGAAAAAAAATGAATGGTAAATTGAAAAAGTAAAATCTGCTGGGAGGCAAAAACAAAGTTGGGGGAGCAACCTTGCCAATATCTCTTTTGTAAATGGGTTAGCTTTTTGTAAAAGAACCCACAATAGGCTTTACAAATTCCAAATGTGCCAACTATCCAAAAAATATTGGGATTCATGGGCTAATACTCTAATTCTGATCACAAAGAGGAATTAAGGTCATAGCTATCTTCTGGTTTTGCTTGCTCCCCAGCAGGAGCCAAGAGCCTTGAGATGTTTATTATTTATTGATTGATTTATATCCCACTGTTATTCTTACAATAACTCAAGGTGGCATCACACTTTGCACATCTTCCTCCTCCTATTTTTTCCACAATAACAACCCCACGAGGTGGATTGGGCAGAAAAAGAGTGACTGGTCCAAGGTTACTCAGCTGACTTTCATGGCTAAGGCAGGACTTGAACTCATGGTCTCTTGCTTTCTAGCTTGGTACCTTCTAATGTAGTCTAGTGTGATAGATTTGAAGAGCTCTTGATTATCTTTTAACAAGTATTTAACACCACAATGCATGGATTGCTTATCTATCATGTTTTTTTTTCAAATATTCCTGGGGATTATAGTTTATTTCACTTATGAACTATAGTTCCGAGACACACCACAACTATTTATCTGTTAATGATCAACACATGATTTGAACTTAAAAAGGAGATGCTTTCTCTTAACACTTAATGAATTAAATTGTACATGTACTAATATCCCCTCTAAAAATACTGCACAGGTGAAATTGTCTAAACATGTCTTATAGTTAACAAAATATTAACTCGTATTTATTTTGATGCTATGCTTAACAGAGTTTCTGAGATAACTGTTTTTAATTAAAATGAAAAATGGATCTAAGGATCTAATCTCCATTATCTTTATTTCCAAGAATGCCCACACAAACCTTGTAGGCAAAATTAGAAAATAAATTTGGAGTTCAATGTTTTCACTAGATGTGTGCTCGGTACCAAGAAAAATGATAAGCAGAGGAAGACCTAGAGAGGTATGTGGGAGTAACTATATCTGTATTTATGATTATATAAAATAAATGCCATAGTGCCAAAGTGCGATAAGGGGTTTCTTTCTTTGTAAAGAAAAAGAAAAAAGAAAGAAACGCCTTATGGCAGCCATTTTAAGGGAACATCCACAACATATTCTGAGAATTCCAGTGCAGAAAACTATCTATCTCTCCTTTGGAAAAAAGAGAACAATTTCCTGGTATTTGCTAAACCATCTATAAAATAATTCTCTGATTAATGGTCTGGTGCAATGTTTCTCTTCCCAGATGGTTTCTAAGAAAACTTCAGAAAGATACCTGTTGAGGAATATCCTCCATTTGATTTGAATATAGCAGCTGTGTACTCCTCAGATTTATGTTTCTGTAGCTCTGTGATCAGCATGTTGGCCATCTACTAGCAGCAGGAGCAGCAATGTTTTGTTTATGTGGGGAGAAAAATAGTATGGACCCTATCAAATACCAACTTATAAGAAAGTTTGTTTACCATATCAGTAAGATGTTCAAGAAGTTCACCCAAAACTGGGAGGCTTTGCAGAACATTTCAGCAGGAACTTCTATTTTACACTGGAGAATAGTTAAGATAGCCATAGGTTTCATACAATTTGATATTTCTATTTCATTCAATGGTGGATAATCAAACCACAGAAATACTTGAAATATTATAGTAACTTGAGAAGATGCCTTATAAACATTTGGCTTGTATATATGGATCTGACCAGTGTCTTACTAATCATATATTAATTTATCTGAGTACGTAAACAGTAACTCATTGGTAATTCATAAGACCACAGTGAAAGACAGTGTTATTTGGGTAAAACAGCAAATAAGGCTGGAGTTAAGTGTGGGAGAAAGTGAATTTTATCTTGACAAGATTGAATAAGCTAATACAGCATGAAGACATATTCATGTACAGTGGCGCCTTGGTACTCAACTGCTTTGAAACTCATCGAATTTGGTACTCAACACATTTTGATGTGAAAATTTTGTCCCAGTACTAATTGGTTCTTTGGTACTCAATGCACAGCTAGAACTTGTCGGTATTGGCTGCCTTGTGACTCACTACATTATTCCTTATGGGAAAAATTTGGTACTCATCGTTTTTGGTACTCATTGCATCTCCTGGAGCCAATTAAGATGAGTACAAATTGAGCTAAGCCCTTTTCTAAAGAAAATGACTAAATCATAACAACACCGTGTCTAAGGCCTGCTTTAGGCTGGGTTTCTCTCGCCATTTTATACAGTCACATTTATACAGTTTTCTCTTCCTAAAAACGCTGTCTTTAAAAATATAACGACAGAAATAAGCAACACACGTACACACACACGTCCTCAAGTGGGGTCGCAGAAGAGTATCGGAGAGGCAAATTTCCCCCAAATCAAAGCTCTGGAAAACTGCAGTGCCCGGAGAACCCTTGGATTTCGCTCCGCCCCTCTTCCATCCCGCCGCTTGCAAGCAGGGCCGGGCATCGACACCTAGCCGTATTCAGCACCATAGACAGCGTCCGCACCTTGCTAATGTTCCCGGCACCGGGAGCCCCCCCTCCCGCAGATTCTCTCTCGCCCGCCCCCCGACCCCCCGTCTCGAGCAGCGGCCCAGGCGGCGTCCTGCGTCTTTTATTCCCCGCGGAGAAGACGGGACCCGTCTCGCCGCTGTTGCTACTTACATTGCTCTGCTTTGGTCGACATGGCGGTGCTCTCCCGCGGGAAAGGCTGCTTGGCCCCCCCAAGTACGGGCGGCGGCGAGGCCGTCTGCCCAGCTAGCGAGGAACGGCGACCATCTGCTGGAGCCGAGGCGAAGAAAGCCCGCTCTGGCCCGAGCTGCGTCCCTCCCCCTCCTCTAGCTCTGCCATTGCTGCAAACTGCACAGCGGCCCCCGTTCTCTCTCCGCTCCCGCCCGCCCCAGACAAGGAGGAGAAGCGCCGCGAAGGGAGGTTGCTTCGAGAAGCCTGGAGCGGAACCCGAGGCGCACCGGCTGTGGCCCCGCTGCGCAGCCCTTACGCGGCCGGTGCAGTTCAAGGAAAAACAACACTGCGCCGTCGAGAAGAAACCATTTTGCCCCCAAGGAGGAAAAGGACCCCGGGGAGGAGTAGAATGAGCTCGCCCACACAGGGAGGAGGGGAAGTTCCATTCATGAAGAGGGGGTGTCTAAGCGCGCCCAACCTTTTAAAGGGAAAAGCGTCCCTTCTCTTCCTCTGAAGCAGGAGAAAAGCGGCTTGCTTCTGAACGGGGAGCACAAGGTTTACTCTGGGAAATTAAATACAGTTTGTTTCATCGTGAATAAACTAACGGCCGGGTTCGCATATTGTGCGTAGCCACTTTCTGTCTACTTCAGCCAAATGCAACATATCACATCTTAAAACTACACAATTAAGTCCTGTGACAAGTGTTTAGAGTGGGCGCTTTGATGGTTAGCTGCACATTCTGGTATCCATTTTACACCCATAAAACTTGAGATAAGGCCTCATTGTATGAAATGGAATTTAAGAATAGACACAAATAATATATAACTGCAGTATTTTTAACTGCTGTTCTAGAATCCAAAGGAAAAAATATGAATTTTTAACATGTGCAATAGTTCAGACTAGAAAGTGCATGTGAAACCCTTAAATCCTTATTAGAGCAATCAGAAAATCCAAAATAACGAAGTATGCAAGCCTTTGTGATCTTCAAAACTCCTGATCAGACAGGCACGCTTTTGAAAATGGATGAAGAAAGTTCTGATCTAAATTACATTCAGCTTAGAAACTTTTAATTAAACAACAGGAGTTTTATTTATTTTATTTCCAATGAATTATTTTTACAATATTGTTTTTAGACCATATAAGCTGCCTAGAGTCCTTTGAGTGTGTATTCAAATGCTGAAAATAAGATAGTTTTCTCCATTCCTGTCTAAATCTTTCAATTAGGTATACTGTAATTCTAATTATCACACATGCCAGATTAAAGCTGAACTGAATATGAAAAATGTTAAAATAACTAGCCAAAACATAAGCAGAACAATAAATATTCCACAACAGTAGGGACTTTTGTCCCAGGCTTGTAAATTTTCCATGTGCAGGAAGTCTTTCCCAGAAGGAAGAATTTAATATACATCTCCCACACTTCTGAGTTAGAAATGATTCAATCTATAGAAGGCAGCTAAGCATATCACAGGGTTACTTGAAATAAACCTTGAGAGCTTTGCTCTAAGAAATTATCAATTATAAATCCTATACTGATCATCAGAATCTTCAAAAATAAATATTTTGGCTCATAATATTCACTGCTACTAATACTTTAAGGTAAATAAGACTGTCTAATAAGAGAAAGTAGCGAAATGTGAGATAGTCAACTTCATACACTGTTTTAGCAAAGTAGAATGAAGACTTTCCTGGGATCTAAAAAAAAATAATGGGGGGGGGGAGGAATTCCTGAGGTCACAAACCTAATCCAAGCAAGGGTTCAAAACGCATCTCTAGTCACACCCAGAACAAGTGACCTGGCCTCAGCTTCGAGATTAAGGGAGATAAAGTGTTGCAGATTTTACCCACTTTGGAAAAAAATGATGGGGCAATTCCCCTAATTTAAGGGGGGGGGAATAACATTTTTATAACAGTACATTTAAGTCATGACTTAAGGCTATTTCATTCATGCCAAGGGATGGGATGAAGAGAATATTTTGTGATCAAGAAGCAAGTGGCAACAGGTTCTTTACTATTCCTTTTCTCAAGGATGACCACCTTGAGGTCAGCGATCATAGAATAGATAGACCTAAAGGCACCTTGTTGCCAAACTATGTGATATACCAAGTCAGAGTAGCACCATCTTTCTCTTGTTGACTTACAGCTCTTTAACTATTATCAGAAATCTCCTTATTTTACTCATATCATCCAAACTTGGAGTGAGCTCCATTTTCACTTACAGTATGCTGGTTTTGAAACCAAAGCCAATTTTCCTTCATCCACTTAACTGAAGTTACAGTCAGAAAAACTAAGCATGTTACTCTGGTGCATGAAGCAATTAATAGTTTCTCCAGAAAGGAAAAGTGGTAAGAATTTAACTTTCTGTAACAATTATTTCTATTCTCCAAAAATAGTGGATAGTCTTTTAATTGCTTGCTTGGGAGGCAACTTTGGATTTCATTTTTCTTAAGGATGTCCAAAAAAGGAACAACTTTAGGGATAAAAAGAGTTTAAAAACTTTAGGGATTATTTAGGATAATTGGTTTTGTTGTTAAGATTCCCCTAATCTTCAACCAAAAATTTCTCTGAAGTTCATGTTAAACATGAACTCTAGTGAAGCACAAGCACAATGTGCTCTTTCTATATGACAGCCCTTCAAGTATTTCAAAAAAGTTAGAATCTTTCATCCATCCAGTCTTCTCATGTGTGTGTGTGTGTGTGTGTGTGTGTTCATGTATATGTATATAGTCTTACATACATTTTTATTTTCTTTTAATTTAACATTAAATCACTAATTGCCTTATATACATTCCTACAGGGTGGAAAAACAGTATAAAAACCATTTTAATTCAGTACATTATTTCCTCTTCACATGAAAAGCAACTGCAGCATATGTATAACTTCTGGATCAGCTTTTCCCAACTTGATGCTAGGTAGGATGAATAGAAATTGCCTTTCAACATATCTGAATCAAGGTAGAAAAAGATTATTCAACATAGACCCTGTTGATTTTTTCTCCCTTTAAAGTAGACCTGTGGTTTTTTTAAAATAAACAAACTATGTTTTAATTAGATTTCTTCTAACCATCGGTGCTGGATATCAAATCATACTGCCTATTCCTATAGTAACAAATTCAGTACTTTGGTTCAATAATATCTAAGATTACTTCAGGCTAAATTTGGAGGGAATGGTATTTTCAAAGACTGAATGAAAATAAAACTCCTCTTTATAACAGCAAGTGTCCTCATTAAATTATGTATGTAATAATATGCCTTTCAATTATACTTAAATGCCATTAGTACAAATTAGGTACAAAGGATATTAACATGCTGATTATGTTACATTTACTGATTTCTTTTTAGATATCCAAACAATTTTTAAAAAATAAGACATAGATTTAGCTTTCTGTAAGATTTAGCTTTCAATTCTCAGTTCCTAAGGGATGGAGAACCTGTAATCTCTTTGATGAGACTGACTGCAGCTTCCAGCAGGCACAGCCAGGTTAGCCATCAGTGAATAATGTTGGGCCCAGAAAAGTCCCAGGTCCCCAACCCTGATAGAAGGAATTCAAAAGTAGGAAAACTTAATTAAATATTCCAGGAGCTCATAGTCCATTTCAGCTTTGTAGTATTTAAAAGCCCATTCACATGTTGCAGCATTCAGAGAGTATTGCTTTGACTTGTGCATGGGATTCCTACCTCAATGCAGCTATATACTATTAAAATACTCATGTCTGTTTGATCATTTGTAACCTTCAATTGGGCAAAACGGTGCATCATAGGACAACAATTTTTGAACCTCAAATGGGCTAACTTAAACAATGTGTCCATGACCCCTGTGGGATTGAGATTTGGCAAAGTTGTGGTCACTTCAGTGCTGCTACACTGCCACAGTCAGCTGTGATCACTGACCATCCTTTCCAATGCTCCATGCCAGCTTCCTACAAGGGTAGTCAATGGGGAAGCTGACAGGAAGACAGAGGTTGCTCCTGCTTTTTTGCTCACCCATGGTCATTCTGTTTCTCTGTTTAGATAAGAAAACATCTCTGAAACAATGACCCAACAGGTCATGGCTTATCTAGTGTATTTCTAAAAGACTTTCTCTCTCCATAATAAAGGCAATTCATTTGTCACCAGGGATTCAGATGCATTCCTACAAAAATTGCTGAGAAATTGTCACTTTCTCCCAGCACTTGACTCACAAGGTTCTGTACCTGTGAAGATAACAGTTTCTCACCCAGCTTGCTACCAGTTCTTTTAAGTGAATAAACACCCTGAAAATGTTGCTGTGGGTGGAATTTTTGTGAATTACTTGGGTTAGCCTTTTAAAGTCGAGTCCTTAAAAAGCTAAACCAAGACAAGCTTTGGATAAAAATATGGCTGTATTTCCATTGTGATGTTGTATAATAATAATGGCTTTTAACACCTTGAATTAATAAATGTGCATAGCTAAATTATAAGATTACTCTTGATTTTATTTTTGCTAACAAAAGAAAAAAGAACATGGAAGACATTGTTTATAGGACTGAACTGTCTTTGATGCTCTATGAACTTGGTTGTTTGCTCACAGACATTTCATTACCCAGTTAAATAACATCATCAGTGTGAGTGAATGTGGTATTTGTTGCCCTTTTATATACAGTAGCTTGCCCTGGCAGTTTTTGTGAGGTGTGAAAAGAAGACTCACAATGATGATGTTACCTAGTTGGGTTAGAAAACATCTGTAAACAAACAATTAAGCTTAGAGAGCACCAAAAGCTCCACAAACAAAGAACAAATATGCTGTGGACATCAGACCTGCCACCCCAAAATCTGTCTCCCTATCTTCCCAACATCTCTATAGTTTTTTCTAGGTTGGTTAATTGGTTGATTTGTTTATTTAAAACAAAGAATTTAAAATATTTCTGCCACTTATAATGGTACTAATGCTTCCAAGATTTACAGAATAAAGCAAAATAACAGGAAGTATGACTACTAGAGCCAAGTGATAACACTGACCCAAAATACCACAAACTAGAAACTATCGCATTCCCATTAAAAACTCATTTTAAGAGAAGGCCATATACAATGTGCAACTTTAGAGATTTTCAAAGCCTTACATGTATTGTAAGGGGATTGATTTATTTGTGGATTCACACTGTTGCAAATATGTGGGGCTACTGCAGGAAAGTCTTCTCAATCTGACAAAGTAGGTGCTCCATGACCTGATTGTTCAATTCTTGACAGCATTTGGATAACTATATGCCCTGTCCAATTTTCTTAGGATACCCATAAAAAGTAAGGTTGGGCAATATTATTAAGCAGTAAGGGATGTTGGGAAGATGTTGCAACACAGATATATCTGTGTCATTACAGTCTATACCAGGGGTCTTCAAACTTGGCCCTTCTATGACTTGTGGACTTCAATTCCCAGAATTCCTCAGTCAGACATGCTGGCTGAGGAATTCTGGGAGTTGAAGTCCACAAGTCATAAAAGGGCCAAGTTTGAAGACCCCTGGTCTATACTCTCCTACACAGTCACCTACTACAGTAAGTATTGTTTCATGAAAATACTGAAATACAGTACAATTTTCCTGTTAGTTTTTGTATACAGAATGGCATGGTGATCTCTCAATATCCCAAAGACATTGGGACAGCATGAGTTGTGGTTGTTCTGTAGAAACTTAGGGCAGCTTACTGAAACCTAGAGCCATCCCTTAATTGGCCAAAAATAGATGACAAACGCATTTACAGCAGAGATAATTTGTTTGAGATAAACATCTATGTGCCTAGGCAAATTAAACATTGCTCTTTTATACACATACATTTCATCTTCTGCCATTGCTACTAAACCAGTTTACATCTTTTGCTTACTTGCTACTTAGTCACAGAAAGTCACAACATTTGTATGATATTTATATGTAGGGGTGAAAGGAAAAGGAAGAAGGAGGAAAGAAAAAACACTACATTAATGATTTCTTTGATTTTCATGGATTCTAATTCACATTACTAAATTTATACATGGATATGTTGGCAAGTTAAAGTGTTGGAGACATTTATATGCATGTCAACCCCTTGAGGTTTTCTGAGCAATATTCTGAGCAGCTAGAACTGCTATCTGCACTGAAAAAAATCAGATTTAAGAAATTGAAATCATTAGGAATTTTAATAAACAACAAACAACAATATTAAATGTATATACTGTCCAATTCCCAATGAATTTTCCCATATACCTAGTAAATCTCAGTCCCTCTGTTGAAGCAATGCTATATTTTAGGGCTGAAATACCCAATATACTAAGTTTCCAGAAAAACTCTGAACTGAGGCTTTCCTGTTGTTCTGGAGTAATGAGGTACTAACTTCCTATGTGGAAGAATCAAATTAAGATAGAGCAACACATTTCAACACCTTTCCAACCAGTTTCTACAATTTGTCTTTGTTGATATATGATTAAATATCCACATCTCTGAACTAAATTAATTAGGTTAGTTTATTACAGTTTTAGACTTGAGCAACTTAAAAATAAAATAGATTAACAAAGTAATTCACAAGACATAAATTTAAATGTTAAAGTATGAAGGTCTTTGGAGATATATAAACTAAAAACCATGTTCCCCTCCCAATTATATGCTTTTTAGATATGTTGGGGCATTGTTGATCTTATGCTGGCTATGAAACTGTCACTCCAGTTCATCCAGGCTGACCTGGATGATGACAGTAGGACTAAATAAAAAAGTAACCATTGTTCCTTTTGCTGTTAACTGGCTTGACTTGAGAAGAAGACCAGCTCAAAGTGGCTGGAAGCATTGGTATGCAGTAAAAGCCTTTGTCCAGGTATCTAGGAATAAGAGTAGAAGATCTTATGCAGAATGTTAGCAGGTAGTCAACAGCAAAATAATGAGTCAATTTCCACCATTACCAGTTAGGGAGGTTTTGAGTTTGTTTGTTTTTTTAAATTCTGTCTGGCCTCTCTAAAGGAAAAAAAAAGCTTCCTAAGTAAATGGTTTCCCACAAATATAATAGCTGCAATGTCCAAGAAAGATGATGAACTGTTCCAAGAGCAGCTTGAGGGATACTAGTGACAAGGAAGGCACAACAAACTCACAGACAGAAATAACCAGATCACAGAGAAAAGAGCAACATGAATAGCCAAAAGAATGAGTCTCCTTTCCCAGAACTGAGAGTTCCAGCAGTGATATCACCCTGAGCTGTGCATTCAAGAAGACACTTAAATTCTCCATCAGGTGCACTGTGGGAAATGAGAATGGCTGCTTCAAAGACTGGTCTTAGTATTGTATTGCAAGTTATTGTCGGCAATGAGTGAGGCTGCCAAGCAAGGTAACAAATGTAGAGAGCTGCGGATCTCTTCTTTGTTACTTCTCAACAAACAAAACTCATAATCAACTTTTCATAGCTTGGAAATAAAAAAAATAAACTTTCTACAGTCATTATTTATCTGTCTACAAGTATTCAGTGCAGGTTCCATATCAAGTATAATCAGTTCCAGCCTTGCTTACCTTTTTCAACAGCAATCACATTTGGCTAGGTCAGGGATAGGCAACCTTGGCTCTTTTATGACTCGTGGACTGCTGGCTCAGGAATTCTGGGAGTTGAAATCCACGAGTCATAAAAGAGCTAAGGTTGCCTATCCCTGGGCTAGGTGCTACAATTTGCTCAGGCAAGTTTTGTCAAAGGCTTAAAAGTTGGCAGTCACAAACTCAGACTAATAAATTGTGAGGATATGTTGTGAGTATCACACCCTTCAGCCGCAGAGTGCCATCTGGTGATCTCTTATTATTTTAGTTTTGCTTTAGGCAATCTTGATTCTTACCTTTAGGAGAACTGGTAAGAAATGTTACATGAATGAGAAAGCTGTAAGCAGAAGGAAGAGATCATTTCATTTTTATGATTAGATCTTTCAATGTTGATAACCAAATGCACAGGTACAGAAAAACCAAATGCAGGTACAGTATAGGTGGTAACCCATTCAATAGTAGTAACTGTGAGAGGGATCTCAGAGTCCTAGTGGATAATCACTTAAATATGAGCCTGCAGTGTGCTGCAGCTGCCCAAAAAGCCAACACAGTGCTAGGCTGCATTAACAGAGGGATAGAATCAAGATCACGTGAAGTGTTAATACCACTTTACAATGCCTTCGTAAGGCCACACTTGGAATACTGCATCCAGTTTTGGTAACCACGATGTAAAAAAGATGTTGAGCTCTAGAAAGAGTACACAGAAGAGCAACAAAGATGATTAGGGTACTGGAGGCTAAAACATATAAGGAACAATTGCTGGAATTAGGTATGTCTAGTTTAATGAAGAGAAGGATGAGGGGTGACATGATAGCAGTGTTCCAATATCTCAGGGGCTGCCACAAAGAAGAGGGAGTCAAGCTATTCTCAAAAGCACCTGAAGGCAAGACAAGAAGCAATGGAAAATAATCAAGGAGAGGAGCAACCTAGAACTAAGGAGAAATTTCCTGACAGTTAGAACTATTAAGCAATGGAACAACCTGCCTCCAGAAGTTGTGAATGCTCCAATACTGGAAGTTTTTAAGAAGAGACTAGACAACCATTTATCTGAAATGGTATAGGGTTTCCTGCCTGAACAGGGGGTTGGACTAGAAGACCTCTAAGGTCCCTTCCAACTGTGTTATTCTATTTGAGATTTCAACTTTTTGAATATTATTATAGTTACCATTACATATTGTCCTCAACTTACATCTAGTCCTCAATTCATTTAACAACCATTCAAAGTTACAACAGCACTGAAAAAAGTGATTTATGACCAGTCCACGCACTTACAACTTTTGCAGCATTCTCGCAATTATGTGATTGATAATTGAGCACTTGGCAACTGGTATGTATCTACAATGGTTGCAGCATCCTGGGATCATGTGATCACCATTTCCTAGTTGTCTTCTGAGAAGCAAAATAAACGGGGGAAGCCAGATTCACTTAGTGACCACACATATCACTTAACCACTGTGATGGCTCGCTTAACAACAATGGCAAAAATATTGTAAAATTGGGCACAACTCACTTATTGATTGCCTTGCTTAGTGAAAGAAGTTCTAGTTCCAGTTTTAGTCATAAGTCAAGGACCACCTGTACATACATGAACTGCTTTTCTAAGTGGTAAAAGGGGGGTGTTATTTACTTGCACTTCAGTTTTCTTTAAAGGGTACTAGCATTTTTATAATCCAGTGTTTATTACCCCTGCTCATGCCCACCAATGGAATGATCCATGACTTGGGGATCCATTCCTACTTAAACAGCAAGTGAAAGCTATGACAAGAGGAGTGTTTGCCCAACTTCAGCTGAGTACTAGTTATTATCTTACCAGACGTGGGATGCCCTGATTTCGGTAACTGATGCCTTCATCACCTCTTCATTGGACTACCGTGAATTACTCCATGGTATCTACTCTTTGGACACAATTCAGAAATTGATACAAAATATGGCAGAAATATTATTAGGACCTCTGCCAATACAAATTATATTTCTACTAAAATCACTGTATTGGCTGACAGTAGACTTCTCAGTCCAATTCAGAGTGTTAGTCATTATGGTTAAAGCCTTCAGTCTGAACTTGCCAGACTTCTATAATCTGGTCGTCCCTCCCCTTGTGGCAGGCTTTGACAGGTTTTCTCTGTAAAAGCCTGAAACTTGCTGCATTTGCAGAAATAGAAATTGAAGCTGTTTTATTTCTACATCTATATCCCTTTCTACATATATCTATTTTTTGAATATGAAAAACTATAATTTTCACCTTTTCCCTATCATCCATTTCAACACTCCTGTTAAAAGGAAAGCCAAACCAACAAGATGTAAAAAAGTTTGTTTCTCCAAAATAGTTTTTAGAACAGCACCTGTTCAGTGATGAAAGAGTCAATAGAACAGGAACAGGAACAGAACTACAGAACAGAATAAAATAGAATTCTTTATGGGCCAAGAATTATTGGATACACAAGGAATTTGTCTCTGGTGCATAAGCTCTCAGTGTACATACAAGCAATAAGTGATAACTCATGATCATAATGGTAAAATACATTCATCATAAATCATTAGATACAACACTCAGTCATAGTCATAGAATACTAAATAAGCAATCAACATAAATAATATTAGGATACTAAGTAAAACAATTAGTATAAATTGTAAGATACAAGCAGCAAAGTTATAATCATAAGAAGATAAGAAAATAGATAATAGGAATTAAGAAGCATTCTTGATTTTAAAAACCAAGGATGTACAGTAATTTAACTGCTATTGGGAGCCTACATTTATTCATGGGAAGAAATGCCATCAAGTCAGTGTTAACTCTTAGTGGTCACCAGTGCTTTTTTTGTAAAAAAAAAAAAAAAAAAAAAAAAAAGGTGCCGGAACTCACACACGTCATACAACCCGCCTTGCCTACCCTACAAGGTTCCATACAAAAAAGGTGCCGGAACTCCGTTCTGGGCGTTCTATGAGAAAAAAAAAAGTCACTTGGTGGTCACATAGATAGAACTTCTCCAGGATGATCTGTCCCTAACCTGGCCCTTCAGTTCTCCTAACAGTGCGTCCACTGACATTATAATCAAATCTATCCACCTGGTCATCTCTTTTTTTTCTCTTTCCTCCCACCTTTCCTACATTATAGACTTCTTAAGGGAGCTGGGTCTACACATAATGTCTCTGAAATAAGATCTTTTGAGTTTGTTCATTTATACTTTAAGGGAAAACTGTGGATTGATTTGTTCTAGGAGCCATTTGTTTTTTACTTGACTATGATATTCACAATAATTTTCTCCAACACCAAACATCAAAAACAGTATTCTTTTTTGTAGAAAGTGTCCACTTTCTAAACCTGCTAATCCCTCTGCCATTACTGACATCTTTTTCATCTGGATTATAGTTGCTAGCCTGTATTCCCCTTTCATATATCCTCTACTATCAATGCTTTCCATGGCTACATTTCACTCTTAGTTTGAAAGAAGAGTGTTTAATTAAAGTCCCTTCCAATATTATTTAATAGTTCCCTCCTTGCTCTTTTGACTCCTTTTATTGTTTCTTTTATAATGCACCTAAGGGATTAGTGATGAATTGTTCTTTTATTAATTAGTTATTGTGCTATCAAATAATATTGCTTCCCTAAAGCAGACAGAAGTAATTAAATGTGCAAACCAGTAATTAAATCAGTCCTCTAATGGAGAACAGAAACTGACTAATTAGAAGGCAATTTATCATTAATCCCACTTGCTATACTGACCCAAAATAAATACAGTAGGCTATACTGACCCAAAATAAATACAGTAGGCAGACATTTATGTGGTCTTAGCCACTAAAATACAATATCGAATTCTAGATATATGATGACAAAGGGATTAGTTTGAATCCTGCACGTTAGTTTCCCATCACCAAGTCTTATTTTAGTGGTTCACTGTAGGGAGACTCTACAGTAGAGGATAAACAAATGCTGATGAAAAATAAAACATAGTTCAGATGTTTTCAGTATAGGAATACAATACAAAAAAAGGAAAGGTTCATATTTAATCAGTGGAACATTGAAATGGTTCTGAAAAAGAGTGAACCTTCAAGAGTTAAACCTATTCTTTGCCTACCCAATCTGAGATATTTATAATCAGCTTAAAAAAAAGGCAGATTGACGCCCCTTGCTCAGTGTTAAATAGGGGAAGTGAGGCTACTAATAATGTCACCCAATCTATAAATTTCTGTATGGAATGCCAAGTTACTAAACATACTTTCTGAGAAGGAAGGGAGGGAGGGAAGGAAGGACCTACACGATAATAAAAAGACAAATAAAATGTAGGTAATGAACAGCACAGCAAAAGTTATGAAATAAATAAAATTGTTAACTTTTATTTGGTAGCTGAAATGCTAGATAGGAAGTACTAACATTTGATAATATTAGTCCAGAGCTGCACAACCTTTTTTGGCCCTTTGAATGGTGTGAAAGGGAACATATGTCAAAAAATAGAAGCAATCAGAAAAAAAACTAATTTTAATGTATTTGAATGTGATTTTAATTAACATAAATGAATTAATTAGCACTTATATGATCACTCCTCTTGTGTTTAGTCTTTTCCCACTTCTGAGTCATGAAAAACTGGCAAAGTTAGAGAACCTCTGAAGTCTATATGTCTATAGCTACAGTTTGGGAAATACATAACAGTACATGTAACACAATAGTCTCAAGTTAGCCCATCTAGAAGTCTGGTCATTCAGCCTTTGCAACTACAAGCTTGTGAAGACTAGCCCCAAATCAACTACTAGACCCAACAGTTGTCATTGAATTTCCCTGCATCTGCTGGATTAAGACCTTACCAAGAGCAGGAAAGAAATATAAATGGCAAGGTCAGTACAATAGGCTCAAAAAGAGGCTTTTGCTAGCTGAAAGATCTGGCACTGAAGTTCCAACACATCGAGTTAAAGTGGACTGCTTGAATAACACTTATCAATTAACAGTTTATTATTCGAATGTGCTTTAGAATCTTTTATTCATTATATTGCTATATCTGACCACAATCATATTACATGGATTCTTTAGTTTAAAAAGTTGAAGCCCTTCCCCTCCACAGGTGATTTTGAAATTAACATTTTTCTCTACTTTGCAAAATGTATTACACTTATATGTTCTAGATTATGTTGCAGCTTCTGTTTCCAAAAACTAGAAATTGGTTAAAGAGAGATTGTGTAAAAGAGCCCCCGGAGCAAGTCTATAAAGCATGTGTGTTAATTAAGTTACGGTTAGGGGATTTTTAAGCTGATCAAGTAGAATTTTCATTGAGTAGAACTGCTCATTGAACAGTTTGGCATAGTGCTTAAGGCATCAGGCTAGAAACTGGGAGCCCATGAGTTCTAGCCCCACCTTAGGCATGAAACTAATGGAGTAATTTGGAGCCAATCATTTTCTCTCAACCCTAGAACGAGACAAAGGCAGGCCATTTTTAAAGGTCTTGCCAAGAAAACTGTAAGGACATATCTATGTAATCACCAACTCAACACTGACCTGAAGGGGAAATCAAGAAAAAAGGATCAAGAAAAACAAATTATTGGGAACCTGGTAAAAAGACTGGTAAAATGCGGGCACATAATTTGCAGCAATAAAATCAACTGAGCTTAATTTCTGAAATAGTTATGCATTAATAATTACAGGGATTTTTTTATTAGACAGTACTGGTTTAGATGATGAGGAGACCAAAATGAAATTGATCAACTGTTAAGTCATGAGATATTCAGTTTTTACTGTCCCAATATTTGCTGAAAGCTCCTTTAATGCTTTAGGAACCACTACATTCTATGCAATTGTTTCAAAATACAAAAGCTCTTGACCCACACAACTTTTCACTAGAATGGCACAAGACACTGTTTCTCAGCCTTGGTCATTTTAAGATGTGTGGACTTCAATTCCCAAAAACCTCTCAGAAAGCTGGCTGGGGAATTCTGGGAGTTGAAGTCCATGCATCTTAAAGTGATCGAGGTTGAGAAACAATGGCACAAGGCCTTTGCAGATTTTCAGGGTGCTATATATTTGGATGTGTAAAATAAATATTTTAAGAATTGTAAACTGCCATCATCATTGTCAGGCATTGGCCAATTTACAATTATAATTAATAAATTGGATATAGCCAAGAATATAATGAACTCCATTGTATTAATAATTTTACATAAATGATGACATGGTGTAATATGTCATGTGGTGTTATTCATCTGAGATTGCATTTACTTATTTTTAAGAACTGCCAGATTATTTTTACTATGTCCTGATACTTAAAATCATAGAATTCAAAGAGGGTGCACTTTCTTTTTTCACATGACTATATGAGGTTGATTTCATTCATTAATTAGGATACTAACAATTTAATTACCCTACAAGCTAAATAGTAGCAGGAGGTCTTCCTACTTATAATTCACCCCTGCTACTCAAGGTTTACCAAAAAAAAATTGTCAGGCATCAGACAATTTACAGTTATAATTGATAAACTGGATATAGCCAAGAATATAATGAACTCCATGGTATTAGTAATTTTAGATGAATAAAAAGTCTTTGATTTGGTTCAGATTATTTTTTGAAAGCAAACTACTAGATATGGCTTTCCATGGGACTTTGTTCAATGGATTGAAATTTATTATTTGCAAACCTGTGCTAGATTTCTAATTACAGATCAAATAGTTTCAGAGTTTTTTGCGTTACAGTGTGTCTAATTTATAATTTGTTTAAACTGCTTTTTTTCTTAGAAGATCTAGATAATTAACAAGGAACCACAAACCAATGCAAAGAATAAACACATGGAAAAACAGTCAATCTAAAGTACATTTTGACAGTTCAGATGAAATGTACTAACAATATTCCAGAAGTCTTCCTTATTTCTTAGATCAATATTATTCCAATTTGACAAGGGCTTCTAAAAACAAAGACACAAAATTAAAAGAAATTACTAGAAATATGAATTTACTTAGCCATTTTGAAATACAGATTGGAAAAAATAAAACAAGATATATTCTACTAATTAAAAACCTGCTCCATTTATTTATCCATTTCTATTTTATTTTTAACATAACATTTTTTTCTGCTTTGGAATTGTTTATTATATGATTAGCAGTCTGGGTATCACAACCACATTTCATATCCTGACTGTAGATGGCACTCACTTATCATGTACTGTTCCATCTAATGTGCAACAACCAATTATCTTGAACTGGATAGATGAAATTGAAAAAAGGAGAGAATCAGGGAAATTTAGGATGGAGGCAGTTTTTACTTTTGTCCTATTCAAACCTAAGATTGAATATAGCTATTAAGCAACAGAATTCAGATTACCCAGGTAAGTCAGACAAATAATTATTTTCCAATAAACAAGGTAATTTAGAGTGGCTAAATGGTGGTACAGTGGTTAGAATGCAGTATTATAGGCTAATTGATGTTGAGACTCTAGAAAGAGTACAGAGAAGAGCAACAAAGATGATTAGGAGACTGGAGGCTAAAACATATAAAGAACGGTTGCTGGAATTAGGTATGTCTAGTTTAATGAAGAGAAGGAGGAGGGGGGACATGATAGCAGTGTTCCAATATCTCAGGGGCTGCCACAAAGAAGAGGGAGTCAAGCTATTTTCCATGGCGCCTGAAGGCAGGACAAGAAGCAACGGATGGAAACTAACCAAAGAGAGAAGCAACCTAGAACTAAGGAGAAACTTCCTGACAGTTAGAACAATTAACCAGTGGAACAACCTGCCTCCAGAAGTGGTGAATGCTCCAACACTGGAAGTTTTAAAGAAGAAATTGGATAGCCATTTGTCCAAAATGGTATAGGGTTACCTGCCTGAGCAGGGGGTTGGACTTGATGACCTCCAAGGTCCCTTCCAACATTATTATTATTATTATTATTATTATTATTATTATTATTATTATTATTAATTCTGTTCACTGCCAGGAGTTCCATTCTGACTGGCTCAATGTTGACTCAGCCTTCCATCCTTCCCTTGCTAGGTTTTTAATGTCTCTTTTGAATGATGTGTAAATGACTGGTGTGTTTATCTCTGTCCACCCTAGATGAGTTCAAATCACCAGGACCAAATGGACTACACCACAAAGTTCTGAAGGAACTGGCAGATGTGATTTCAGAACCACTGAACTATATCTTTCAAAGATTTTGGAGCACTGGGAAACTACCAGAGGACTGGAAAAGAGCTGAAGTAGTTCCCATCTTCAAAAAAGGACAAAAAACTACAGACCTATCAGCCAGACCTCAATACCTGGGAAGATCTTGGAAAAGATAATCAAGAAACGAAGCAGCAAACACCTAGAGGCAAACAAAGTCATTACTAAAAGCCAACACGGGTTTGTCAAAAACAGATCATGCCAGACAAATCTTATTGCATTCTTTGACCAGATGACAAAATTAGTGGACCAGAGGGATGCTGTGAATATAATTTACTTGGACTTCAGTAAGGCATTTGGTAAAGTAGACCACAACCTACTACTTGATAAGATAGAAAAATGTGGGTTAGACAGCATCACCACCAGATGGATTCGTAGCTGGCTGACCAGCTGTACTCAGCATGTGGTCCTCAATAGAACTGCATCTAGATGGAGAGAAGTGTGTATTGGGGTGCCCCAGGGCTCTGTTCTGGGCCCACTGCTCTTTAACATCTTCATCAATGATTTGGATGAGGGGATAGATGGGGAACTCATCAAATTTGCAGACGACACCAAGCTGGTAGGAATAGCCAACACTCCAGAAGACAGGCTTAGGATACAGAAGGATTTTGACAGACTTGAACATTGGGCGCTATCTAATAAAATGAAATTCAATGGTGAAAAAAGTAAGTTTCTACAGTTGGGCAAGAAAAACCAAATGCACAGGTATAGTATAGGTGGTACCTTGCTCAATAGTAGCAACTGTGAGAGGGATATTGGAGTCTTAGTGGATAATCACTTAAATATGAGCCAGCAATGTGCTGCAGCTGCCAAAAAACCCAACACAATGCTAGGCTGCATTAACAGAGGGATAGAATCAAGATCACGTGAAGTGTTAATACCACTTTACAATGCCTTGGTAAGGCCACACTTGGAATACTGCATCCAGTTTTGGGTCACCACGATGTAAAAAAGATGTTGAGACTCTAGAAAGAGTACAGAGAAGAGCAACAAAGATTATTAGGGTACTGGAGGCTACAAAGAAGAGGAAATCAAGCTATTCTCCAAAGCACCTGGAGGCAGAACAAGAAGCAACGGGTGGAAATTAATCAAGGAGAGAAGCAACCTAGAACTAAGGAGAAATTTCCTGACAGTTAGAACTATTAATCAGTGGAACAACCTGCCTCCAGAAGCTGTGAATGCTCCAACACTGGAAGTTTTTAAGAAGAAACTGGACAGCCGTTTGTCTGAAATGTTATAGGGTTTCCTGCCTGAGCAGGGGGTTGGACTAGATGACCTCCAAGGTCCCTTCCAAGGTATTATTATTATTATTATTATTATTATTATTATTATTATTATTATTATTATTATTATTATTATTATTATTATTATTATTATTATTATTATTGCCTATTGATGGCTGATTTATCTGGGTGCCAAGCTTCCAGGAATTCTTTAGCATTTTTGGATTTAGTTTGGTCTAGGTTACTTAAAGTTTCCCAGTTGAAACTATGGTTGATCTATTTGTGTGTTATGAGTTTGAAGGAGTCCTGTCATGAGAGCTAGTAGGTGCTTGTGGATGTGTGCTGCTAGTCTTCTACTTCTCTTTCTTATGTTGCAGTTCGTGAAATGTAGGCTGTAGATGAGCCCCCCAACATACACCTTTTTTTTTCTTGAGCCACTGAGTCTTTGGATTTGTTAAATATTATGGAGGCTAGTTTGTGTGTTTCAGTGCTACAATGCTGTTGTGTGGTTGTAGCAATTGATTGTTTCTGAGAGGTTTTTGATGTATAGAAGTATTATTCTTTTCCTCAGTTGTTCTAGTTGTGCCATAGTGGTTTATGGGTTTAGGCACCTCTTGGGTATCTATTTTGTTAGAAATATTGTACAGTAGATGCTCTGTTTCTTCCTTCTGGCATAGTGGGTTTGTGTTTGCAGGGTGTTTGTTCTTGTCTGAATATGGTTAATAATAATAATGATAAAGTTGGAAGGGACTTAGGAGGTCATCTAGTCCAACCTCCACTCCTCTTGTGGGAGGTTGGGTTATTACTTTGTAGTGGAACACCTAGCTAAATGTGGGTTGCTTTCTAATGATTTCTAGATTGTGGTCGTCTCCTCTGCTCATGAAGATATTCAGGAAGGATAGTGTGTTGTTATTTTTTTCTTCCCTAATTAATTTTATTCCTTCAGAGGTATTGTTGATTGTTTCACTTGTCTTTTCTAGTTTTTTTCTTTCTTATTACGATCAAAGTACATACTGGATCTATACTTTTGGTTGTACACATAGATAAGATTTGTTATTGAATAACAATGTGAAGGCTTTATTAAGATTGGGTTATTTTTAATAAGCAGCTGTCCTTTATGATGATTTCTGGAAAGTGTTATTCGGTAAACAAAGCTTTAATAAACCGTATTCAATGAATTTAGCAAACCAAATAGTTTGGAAAAAAGCAAAAACAATTTGCAGTAAAATTTAAGGAAGCTATTAGTAATATTGGGTATGCTGACAAATTTGAAGCTTGGGAAGGTGAAAGATATATCTGCATCATCTTGTTTTTAAGAGAAAGAATTTATTTTGTAAGTTCCAGAATGGAATAGTGTTCTTTTCATAAGTGAAAGGTACTGCTCTATACAGTAAGAAAGTAGGTTAGAACAAAGACTTTGAAAAAAATGAAACTTTAAATTTTTATAAGTGACAAGGCAGGATTCTAGCACTAGATTCCTTTTTGAGGCCATGGCTCTCAAGCCTTGAAAAAGGAAAAGATAATCCATGTCAAAGTATGGCATAAATAAATAGGTTTGAATAAATGACTTCAAAGTATCTAACATCGTACTTCAAAGTCAAACTTCTAAGTTCATATTTCAGAATAATAGTCAGGTTTGCTTTTATTTAACATTTACAGAAGTCTCTGACTGGTGTCAAGTCTGTGTATCTGTGTGTGTCTGTGTGAGGGGAAAATATTGTGTGCTCTGTGTTAAAGAACTAATGGTTAGGTTCACAACTAACGGTAAACCATAAAATTATTTGTTTTTGACTTATGGTAGTCCAATGTGTAAATGCACTCATTATAACTTATTATATGCAAATCAAGCCACAATGTGTTGTTTGAAAAATGTAAGCCACAGTTCACAGTCAGCCTGGCCATTGGCTCATTGTAGAGGATGCTAAATAAGGAAAATGCCTCGGATTACTTCTGTTCTCTGGTTAGATATGTATAATGTGCGGATTTTTTAAAAAGTGCCAGCTAAGTTTTAGCATATTACATTCTGTACACTTTCTCCCCATTTTTAAATTATGGAACAGAGTATGGTGTGAACTCAGATGTGCATTAATCATGGATTTGTTATCCAAACAGTCTTAGTCATTTCTATGTATTAGTCTTTAAGATTCAGTTACCATGTTTGAAAGGATCATCACTATTAACCTCTGCTTCTTTGTGTCCAAACATCTTCAAGTCCAATTATGAAAACATTAAGCTACATTGTCTTTGACAGGGGTGTGGTTTCATAGACAGTGCAGAACTCATTTTCCACACAAAGGCTTTTCTTTGCTATGGTCAGCTTGATAGAAGACTGATTTATGGGAATTGCAGTCATACCCAGTTGGAAGATGCCAATTCACTCCCCAATCACATGCAAGTGCCCGAATCCCACCCCTGCTTGCTCTGTCTTCTTTGATATTCTGCTTTTCTCTCAATCTACAGCTTAGAAGATAGTAGAAATGTAAACCCGACAGCTTTGGCAATGTAATTTTTAGGCTGCTAGTAATAGAAAACTGAATTGTGTGACCTCAACACTTTTTGGATTCCAGCTCCCATCCACTACAGCTATTAAGGCAAACTGATTCTGAAAGTTATATTCCAACTATTTGGACGGTAACAGGTTGGGAAATGCTTTTGTAAGAATTTGTATTGACTGTGGCTGTAATTCAGAGATGTTCATCATGACTGCTTAATATGACAATTTGTGCCAATAGAAAACAATGTAAAGCTGGCTCACTTTGGAAATTCCTGTAGTAAAATCATTGAAACAGGTAGAAATGTGCTTCTTCTGAGATGCAATCATAATTCAATCTTCTATCAACCAGAATAGTCCAGCAAGATTTCTAAGAGTTACTTTGATTGTGTTGAAAGCTTTAGCATTGCTGATGTGCATAACTCGGCTCTGGTCTCATCCTTTGCTAAAAATTCAGGTCAGTAAGCAGTTGGTGGACAGTCTGTTGGTCAATGACAGGATCCTTCCTTTTGCAGTTTCCTGCTTTTCTGAATGAACAATTCAGAGGCCTAAAACTTTTTTGAATAATTTTATTAAGAATTATATTAAACAGAAAAACTAACAAAACTAATACTAGAATACATACACACACAAACACACACAAATAAACACGTAAATGTATTCTTGTATTAGGTTTGTTAATTAGATAGGGGTGTGTGTGTGTGTGTGTGTGTGTGTGTGTATTTGAGAGAGAGAGAAGGGAAAAAGAAAAACAAACAACCCATTTTTTATTTCACTGCATTTTCTATAAATTCATCTCTAAATCTTCAGCTGTTGTTATTGATTAACAAAGGTTTAGTAAAAATTAACAATTTAATTACATAAATACTGTATATAATCCAACTTTACATTTAGTCTAAATCCCCTTCTTTCTTCTCTTAATAACTAAACATTACATAAACATAATAAAACTGAAAGCTAAGAAATGTTACCAGAAACAATAATTTTAGGTGTCCAAAATGATAATGTAAATATTACAAACTACTGTAATCCATTAAACCATTGAACATTTCCAAAAAAGAAACTACAATATCCAATCCATATAACCATTAAACATCATCAAAGATAGCAATTTATTTCACCAAATAAACCAATTTTGTAATATTTTTCCTTTCTTCCTCCCAGTCATCCTTAAATCTCATAGATAAAAATCTAACACCTGTTTTTTCTAGTCTATGTATCTTCTCTTGAAGTTCTTACGATTTTTATCAAGTCCATTTGTACTTTCCATGAAGTAACTCTACTAAAGCTGTTATATTTCAATTTAAAAGGACAGTTCATGATGCTTTTTGGTACATTATTTGCATGTCTTTTTTGGTTTTTAATCATCATTTATTATTATAAATGTAAATACTTGTAAACACAGTATTTCTATTTTTTCTTGTAAGTTGTAATTTTAAGTCCACCTAGAGTCTATTTCAGTTGTTTTCAGAGAAGTTTGTTCATCTTCCATAACAATGTTTAGTTCTAGTAGTTAAAAAGCTCAAGCAATTCACATTCCCACAGACAAAGTTTCCTTTAAAGAAATTATCATATGCTTTAGTAATTGGCTTTCAAAGTCTTGTTTTGCATTGAAATGTAAACAAACTTTCCCCCATGAGAGGATCTATCTAATTAGTTTCAAAAACTTTAAATCAGTTTCACAAAGCATCTAGCAGCTAGTTTAGCATCTAAACTATTTAGAAACAACTCTTGATGTCTAAAACCACTCTTTTACTATACTTTGGAAACCATTACAAAAAAAAAAAGATTTTACAAAGCTGAAAAGACATAGTTTCCTTTCTTTGAAATGGACTGAAGGGAACTACAATTTGTAAGCTTGTTGTACAGAGGGTTTTTCAATCTAAAAAAGGCAATACAAAAACGAAACTCCAAGCTGATTAAAAAGATGAGGTTTGGTCAAGTCTTTAGTCCGTGAAGGCTGCATTTATGGCTCAAAGCACAATGGAACCCATGACTCCCAGCTGACTGCAAGAGGCTGCAAAAACAAAAATCAGCTGTCTGAAATACTTGGGGGCAGTCTCCAAATCTCTCTTTCTTCCAGAGAAAATTTAGACAGCCTCACATCCAACAACACTATCAGCTGAAATGTCCCCACAATTATATGTAAAGGAAAAAATGTGGGCACTAACTTACCTCACCTTCAAAAATTCTATTTCTGGAACTCATTGTTCTATTTTTTAAAAACACAAAGGGTAACAGTGTATAATGGAGCTCAAAGTTAGGTCTGAACGTATCACATCCCACATAGCTGGTACACTTAAGAAGGGAGAACTACAGTACGTGGATTTCAGAAAGGTGTCTTTAATAGTAGTTGGGGTAAAAACAGAAACTTAAAAGTATATTCCCAGGCTGATTTTAAAAAGCCTATTAAAGTCAAGCCTCTCTTCATAACTTTTTTCCCCTGCCCCCACCCTCCAACTCTGGACTGGGCTGCCTCTTTCCAAACCAGGAAAACCTGTTTTTCAGTCTCTCTTACAATACAAAACTGGGGTCCCCAACATAGTGCCTGGATATTCCATGAAACCTGTAGATCTTCTCTTCACACCCATCAGGTTCCCCGCTTTCTTCTAACCTTTTACATTAAAAGTTTTTTTTTTTAAAAAAAATGGGAAGGTGGTACGCCTTTTACATTAAAAGTTTTTTTTTTTTTAAAAATGGGAAGGTGGTACGCCTTAAAACAAAACACCAACTTCCAGTATTATCTTTATTTCCAAGACTGCCTCAAGGTTTCAAATAGGCTCCATAGGCTGTCTTAAATAATAGCAATTTACAGACAGCAGTGTGTATTCACTTGTCAAGAAAATAGATAAATTAAGTAAGAGTAGCTGGTGGGTCTTGTGAGTTTGTGGAGAAGTGTGGATATAACAGTGCTTTGTAGGTGACTATTAGAAGCCATTGTGTCACTTAGCAAGTCCAATATGCTCTCAAAATTCCAAATGTGTCTACCAGCTCACAAAGATAAAGCATTCCCTGCAGTAATAATGGATAGTTTTGGTTTAATGTGCTATTGGTAGTTTGTAAGCCAGTTTATTACTTAATGTGTAATGTCAATTCATGAACTGTGGGTTTATTCAGAACTGTATAAATCCAATCAAAGGCTGAGTCATTGATACAGAGAAACAGAAGTAGCCATGTACTAAAAACCTATCACACTATAATAATAAAGGTAGCAGAATCGAGGGAAGGAAATATTTAGCAACTGCACCTTGAAGTATTATTTTATTAAAATGCACCATCACCCACTATGTTTTAGTACTGAATATACTGAAGTGCTGGAACAATTTTCCTTGCTCTAACATGTTCCCTTAAAATGTGAACTTTTAGCTATCCAGTAAAAAAGTACTGGACTTCATCCACCAGATAGTAGCACAGTTCAGATGACTGAAATAAAACATTAAATTGGTAGAGTTGTTCTGTTTAGGTCAGGGGTCTGCAACCTTGACAACTTTAAGACTTGTGGACTTCAGCTCCCAGAATTCCTCAGCCAGCATAGCATAGCATAGCTGGCTGAGGAATTCTGGGAGCTGAAGTCCACAAGTCTTAAAGTTGTCAAGGTTGCAGACCCCTGGTTTAGGTTTATAGCCTCAAGACAGATTCCAGGTATCATTTTACTCTTCAGAACAAATTCATACTCCTTAATTCTGACGTTGTGCAGATATTGTGTTCTCTACTGGATAAAAATGGCAGCTTGCATGCTTTTAAGAGTATGAGGCACTTTTTTTACTTATTTAACAGCAGCATTCAACAGGAAGGAGCCTTCATCTTTGTTGCAAACTACGGGCATTGCTTAGCTAGAAATTTTCTAGTCATGTATTGCAGATGCACTTTGAGACACTGGCATATAAACCCAATGATGCATTTAGAAGATAGTCTTTCCAGCTAATAAATTGCTAGTGGTCCCAGTGAGGCTTTCAAGCGGTATGTGTTTACAAGGCAATGATTAAAATGTATTTCAGGAGCTATGCAACATGATTCAGCATATATTTATTCAGAAGAACTTCCTATACACTCCTGAATAAGGCTTTTAACAGAGTAAAAACTACTGCTGAATTTCGGAATTTTAATAGGTAGTATTTTTTTTAGTAGTCTTTGACTCTTTTTTTCTTAAATTTCTGATTCAGGAATCTGGTTCATCCGGTGATATATACAAATCCTATCCTTTGCTACTAAACTACAGAAAAATATACAGGTATAGGTTTTCACATCAATAACTGTTTAGTGTTGAGCTTTGGGATTTAGCAATCATGGTCCAGACAAGAGATTTCCGTAACCACAATTGCCAATGACATTTCAGGAAATCTGTTGTCTAGACCACAGTCACTAAACCCTGAAGCTGAACATTGCCCAAACCACAGAAAAATCTATTAACACAGTGTAATTGTGTTGCATGAAAATCTGGGCATGGATTCAATTTATGCATATTAGAAGACTGTCTAAAGCATAGACAATCAGGTATTTTTGATCACATCTAGGGCTTCCAATGATGCTATTTCTTCTTCTTCATTCAGAGTTTCAAATACTTGGGAACAAATGCAGGTTTACAATGTTAATCGTTCACTTTCTGAAATAAACTCCATTTGTTTATACATTCATGCACCTGTGCATATCAAATCCAACTTATTGTTAGCTGTCCAGGTTAGATCTGTATTCCAGAAGAATTAGGAGTAGGACATTCACTGCATGGTGTTTTATTCTACACAAAGGCTTCAAACTATTATTATTAAATTTATTTGGGCCTATGTCACCATGGTGCTATTCTAGGTGACTCACAACAATAAAAAATGAAGAAATAAAGAAAGTTTAAACAAAGCGAAAGCAAAATAGAATAAAATAAACAAGAAAAAAAAAAGAAAAGAAAACAAAGCTATTTCAGATGTTACCTATTTTAAAAAATGAACTTAACTTTAAAGAATGGCAGAGAGATTTGAATCGCTTCATCTGGGAGGGCAAGAAAGCGAGGGTTAAATTTAAGATTATTCAAGATGTTAGAGAACGTGGAGGACTTAAAGCTCCAAATTTGACACTTTATTATGATTCTTGTGCATTAACATGGACGACGGATTGGATTAACTTGTCAAACAAGAGGATTTTGAATCTTGAAGGATGGGACTTGTACTTTGGGTGGCATGCCTATCTTTTTATGCAGAAAAAGATTGACAAAACTTTTAGAAATCATATAATAAGGGCTGCATTGTTAAGAGTTTGGCAAAAGTATTTTTCTAAGTTTGATGTCAAACTTCCAATTTGGGTGATACCATCACATATTTTTTTGACTATACCTAGATTTGTGGTGATGGAGGCGCCATCTTATAAAGATTTGTTATATCAGAGTG
>NW_015386702.1:392021-426746 GCF_001527695.2 Protobothrops mucrosquamatus
ATCACATATTTTTTTGACTATACCTAGATTTGTGGTGATGGAGGCGCCATCTTATAAAGATTTGTTATATCAGAGTGGTAGTGGTGATTGGTGCCTCAAATCAATAGAACTTTTGAAACAGAAAAATCCAGATTTTTCCTGGCTTGTGTATAGACAAATTCAAGAGAGATGGCGAATTGATAAAAAAACTGCTTTTTTTATGGAAGATGGGAATTTTTTGAAACAAGTAAGGGATGATGCTAAAGGACATATCAGAAAGATATATAATGTTTTATTAGAATTGGATTCAGAAACTGAGCTAGTTAAAGATTGTATGATTAAATGGGCTCAAAATATAGGAGAAACAATTTCTATGGATACCTGGGAGTTGATATGGGTGAGAAATGTGAAATTTACGCAAGCCCAAAATCTACGTGAGAATTTTTATAAAATGTTTTATAGATGGCACATGGATCCTGCAACTATGTCTCGCATTTATGAGAACTATGAATTCAAGTGCTGGAGGTGTGGACAACAAGATGCAACTTTTTTTCATATGTGGTGGACTTGCAAGGTTATTAAGGCTTTTTGGATAAAATTGTGGTGGAACTTACAGCAAATCTTTAAAAGAAGAATTATTTTTTTGCCTCAGTTGTTTCTCCTAGGTATCACACAAAACTTGGATGTAAAAGAAACGAATTTGATGTTGTATTGCTTAACTGCTGCCCGTTTGTTGATAGCTCAAAATTGGAAGAGTAAAGTTCTACCTACAATGGAGGACTGGAGATTGAAGGTTTCGTATTTTGCTGAAATGGCAAAGATTTCGGCTTATTTGAAGAATCACTCAAACGAACAATTTTTATTAATATGGAGAAGATGGATTGTTTATATTAAAAAAAAACATAGAATGGTGGAATATAATTTAGGTTTTTAGTTAACTTGTTCTTTTTCTTATATATATTTCACCTACTTATGTAGAATGATATTTAGTGGAGTTAGGGATATTAATACTAGTTTACTTTTATTTGAATAGTATCCTGGGATTAGGTTTGGGAAGTCCGGGGAGGGGGGTGGGGGGTGGGGTCTTAAAAAAATATAGCATTGAGATATACTTGTGATGTTTTTTTTTATGATGAAAATAATAAAAATTTATATTTGAAAAAAAAGAAAAAAGAAAACAAAGAAAATTTATCAATATGACTAGTAAAAAAGATGAGTGGGGTGCAGAGAGTGACGGAGGGGAGGTGGAATCTGCTGTGAAACCAGCAATCACGTCTATTTCTATACTGTACTTACAACAAAGTTCAAGTAGTCCATCAAAACTTGGCAAGTTTCTCTTTGGCACTTTACACGGATGCTATTGCATCATCACACTAGGACTAACTTTGTTCTGAGAAATATCTTGCTTTGTATTCTTTGAACTTTTCATTCTCACATTTGTTCTCACATGCTACATAAGCAGAAATTTTCCGCAACAAATATTTTTGCCTTCTCCTGTATACTCAATCTTTCATACACATTCATTCACAAAATGCATGCCATAATGCTACATCACATGGATGTCCACAAGAGATGGTTGCTTTCTTCAGAATAATGAAAGCAGCATCTCAATGTTGCACGATATGCTTCACCCCTATGGACATATGTGATGTCACAATGCAGGCACAAAAGGACAGGTATTATGTAATACTGTAATGCTGTCATCATTCTACCACCCACTACTATGGTTGTCGCTGTCACATCACTATTTATTTAGGACACATGTATGGCTGTCCAACTCAGTCATAGTAACTCTGGATGGCTTACAAAAATAAAACCCCAATACAAAATCCAGTGAACCCTCCCATCCCTTATAACAGCAAACTAATCGCTTGGTGGACTCCATATCACCTGGGGTCTCCAAGATTGTTAGCAGAATCATGTCTTCAGGACTTTTCAAAAGAATGTCAAAGTGGAGGTCAATCTTACTTCCATAGGGATGATGTTCTACAGGGTGGGAGCCACCTTCTTCTTGGTCTCACTAGATCAGTGGTTCTCAACCTGTGGGTCGGGACCCCATTTGGGGTCGATCGACCATTTCACGGGGGTCGCCAAGCAAGGCTGTCCGCCATTTTTTTTGTCTGCCATTTTTCCCCCTTTTCCGGCGGGTGCCTTACCTCCCTTGGGCTGGGCCAGCTGGTGGTCGGCCTGCTCCGTCTCTGCCGCTTGCCAGCTACGCCTCGGCCGGTGCAGGGGGTGGAACCACGCATGCGCGGCGCTCCCAGGCAGGGAAAGTCCTCGACTTACGACCGGTTGGGTAGTCCTCGACTTACGACCAGTTTAGTCCTCGACTTACGACCAGTTTAGTCCTCGACTTACGACCGGTTGGGGTCGCGGCATTAAAAAGGTTGAGAACCACTGCACTAGATCATCTCTTTAAGAGAGACAAGATCACTAGATGATCTCCTTAAGAGAGATGACCTGTAATATTCCATTTTCCCACTCTGGTGGATCAGGCAGATACGACTGGGAAAAGACGGTTCTTCAAATAACCTAGGCCCAGGCCGTGTATATCTTTAAAGGTGACAACCAACCACCTTGAATTGGAACCAGATGCAAACTGGCAGCCAATGCAACTCCTGCAAGAAAAGTGACACATGTGCAAATCTAGACTTGCACAGAACCGTGCGGGCTGTCACATTTTGAACCAATTGAAGCTTCCAGATATTTTTCAAGGGCAGCTTCAAGTAGCGTGCATTGCAATAGTCAGAGAAGAGCAACAAAGATGATTAGGGGACTGGAGGCTAAAACATAAGAACTAAGGAGAAATTTCCTGATAGTTAGAACTATTAATCAGTGGAAAAACCTGCCTCCAGAAGCTGTGAATGCTCCAACACTGGAAGTTTTTAAGAAGAAACTGGACAGCCGTTTGTCTGAAATGGTAGGTTTCCTGCCTGAGCAGGGGGTTAGACTAGATGACCTCCAAGATCCCTTCCAACTTTATTTATTTATTTATTTATTACTATTATTATTATTGTTATTGTTATTATTTGGCTGCAATTGAGAAGATTCAACTCTCTGATCCAAAGAACCTAAAGAGAAAGGAACCCTTCTTGACTTAAATGGGTATGAAAAAGTTACTGGGAAAAGTGAATAACCAGGTCCTAAGCCTGTGATGGTGAACCTTTTAGAGACCAAGTGCCCAAAAACTGCCCTGCCTCCCCGCCCACCCCACTCTGCGCCCCGCTCACCCGCATGGCCACCCACCGCCACCAAGGCCCACCACAGATCGCCCAGGCAGCCCAACAGCGCCATGGTGGCCACGCCCTCCACCCATGCACCACAGCATCATCTACGTTTGACAGGGCGCGAGGGCAGAGTCTTGTCCCCGCTGCCTGGCTGCCATGCCCTTGGCTATGCTGCTCTGCACGGACTGCACTCGGGGAGCAACTCTCCTCCGGGGGGCTGCTGGTGAGGAGGGGGCCACGGGGGGAGGTGGGGCTGGGGAGGCGGTGCACGTGCCCACAGAGAGGGCTCTGAGTGCCACTTCTGGCACGCATGCCAAAGGTTCGCCACCACTGTCCTAAGCCATGAAGGGCCTTAAAAGTGACAATCAATACCTTGAATTGCATTCAAAAGTAAACAGGAAGCAGCTCTTGAAAGGAGGGGGTCATACGGGAGAACTCTGACATTCCAATCATTCCTCAAGCAATTGCATTCTGGAAAAGTTGAGGTTCCTGGATGGTCTTCCAGGGCAATCCAGTGTTTTACTAATGCTGTTGAGTATTACACATTGCTGGCACTATAAGAAAATCCAATATCCTTCCAGACATTAATTTGCCACATAATTAATCTGACATTGATTTTTTTTACTAGAAGAGCCTTTCACATAAAATATTATAACCCATCCATAAACTAAAAAATAGCACAAATTTACAATCTAAACCACTTTTATTTTTTAAAGATCCATTAAATCCACATGATTTACTGCAGGTAAAAAAAAACCAGGTTGGATGTCTTAACATGAAATACATCTTGCAAAAATGTAGCTCATGGGATAACATTTGCCATCCACAAACACAGAGCATTTCCTCTATTTCACAAAAAAAGTGGGCCTTTTCATCCATATCTTCAGAAGGCTATGTCTTTGCCTCCTGCCCATCTCTTCCCTTTTTAAAGAACCAAGAAATATACTGCAGACCAGAACATGATACAGCAGCCATGAAGGCCTTGGGAAAGATTTTCATTCATCCATCAACGCTGTGATGTGTCTTTACTAACAAGGACCAGAATCGTGCAAGCCATGGTATTCCCTACAACACTCTATCAAAGTGAAAATTGAAACCTTAAAGAAGCAGAATAGGAATAGTATTGACACTTTTGAACTTTGCTGTTGGAGAAGATTCCAGAGCAGGGTTTCCCAACCCCTGGTCTGTGGACCGGTACTGGACTGCGGCATGCTGCACAAATAAGCAAAGCCCCATCCATGGAATGCAGGCAGAACACAAAACCACGCACTTTCCGGTCTGTGGAAAAACCTTTCTCCACAGAACCAGACCCTGGTGCTCAAAAGGTTGGGGATCTCTGTTCCAGAGTATACTGTGGATAGCCAAGAAAACAAAGCAATGCATCCTTGAACAAATCAACCCAGAGTTCTCATTCAAGGCATGAATGAGCAGACTCACATTAGCCTACTTAGGACATATTATGTGAAGACCTAGCTCTCTGGAGAAGGCTTTAATGCTGGGCAAGGTAGAAAAGAGGATGACCAGCAGCAAGGCAGATGGACTCAATGACAATGAGTGCACCATTGGGAGACTTGAAGGAGATTAAGAGATTATGGAGAAAATATATCAGGTCTCTAGGAGTTAAACATGACTTGATGGCACATAATCATAATCATATACTGGCTACCACCCTAAAATGCAATAGTGCAATAGCTACAATAGTGTAGCTCAGGTGTAGGATGAGAGTGAAGGTTCGTTTTCCGAGCTTGAGGGTTGGTTTCCGAATGTTTTGTTACCTAGCCTGGTAACAAAACGTTCGGAAACCAACCCTCAAGCTCAGAGAACGAACCTTCACCCTCACCACCCTAAGATTTTGATAAGATCTAGCAAGGATCTTATACATTGGTTTCATGCCCTAAGGTGGTTTGTTAGTACAAACCCAACTAAAGGTATTTAATTCAGCAAACCGGGATTAAGCAAATCACTGATCATGGCGCACCGTTACCAATAACACATCCCAAAGTAAACCTGTTCTGCAACCTAAAACAGGTTGAATTTCAATTCTACGTCAATGACATTGCCACCAGACTTGGCACTTGATTTATCTGCACCAAGGCTGAACCGGCGCCCCAACGGAGCGCAGCAGGCGGAGCGGAACGGCGCCGCAGCCAAAACGGCCGTGGAGAGCAAGGGGAGGTAAGACGGTCGGAGGGGCAGCAGCGGAATGAGGACGTTTCCAATAGACTTGCAAAACAAGCCGGTTTTTTCATACCTTCGCGGGCATGTTTGAATTCAAGAGTTGGCACAAAACACAGTTGCAAGAAACAAAGTAGGGAGCAGAACAACAGAGGGCGGGCAAGCCCCGCGCGAGCGAGCGCTGCAGCCACGAGCAAGGAACCCCAAGCTCAATCCGGCGTTGATTCGGAAACAGGTCCCGATGCGTTACTCAAAAGTTCTCGCCCCGAGTAAGGATTACTACACAATTGCAACAGGATAAACATTCGCAAGGTCGTCTTCCTCGTATACGTACAGAGGGTCAGGAGGAGTACCCCCCAACTAAGCACAACAACATCGAAGAAAGGCGCCCCGAAACGCGCGACGGAATCCCGTCCCCGGATGAACCGCAACCAGGTAAAAGAGGATCCGCCGACAGACTCCGCGACCCACCAAACAAGTTTTCGTTCTTCTCCGCAGCCCCGACGCCGCCCCTCCCGAGCGGACCACGTGTCACAGGCGCTGCCGCGCAGGCTCCCTGATTGCTCCTCCTCTCCCCCCGCCCTCCCGAGAAGTCTGGCCGGAGCTGGGGATGAAAATGGCGGCCGCGAAGGCGGCTGGGGCAGACGGCGGAGGAGGCGGGAGGAGCCGCTGAGTCGGGCCGGTGTCGAGAGCCCAGTCGGGAGTGGCGGAGGCTCCGGGCGGCCGCGAGAGACTCGCGCGGTGAGTGGGAGGGTTGGAAGCACAAGAAGGGCTGGAGGGGGGGGGACATCTGGGGCTATGGCATCCCCCCCCCGCCGCCCCACACCGTCCCCGGCCCTTTGGAGTCGCGCGATTGAACTCTGTTTACCGGCCACCCTCGCCTCCCATCTGTAGTGGTGGTTTCCTGGCCGAGCGCTCTCGTCCCTGTCGCGTTCGGGTTGCTTGGAGTTGTTCCTTTTCTCCTTCCCGGCTGAAAACCCAAACAAAGCTCTGGGGCCACAGGCAGGGGGGACCCCACTCTACGGCTCCGCTGAGCCCCGGGCTGTCTTCTTCTGATGACTTCTCTACTTTAGCTCTTCTTTCACACCCCGATGATTCACTTCTGGCAGCCTCTTGCATATACACTTGTAAGAAACCTCCAGCCTTTATCTCCTCCTCCTCCTCCTTCTTCTTGGTGGGTGACATACACGCGTGTGTCCCAAAGCTCGTCCTTGTCTCTCTCTCTCTCTCTCCCTCCCCGCCTTTTCGCATTCTTCACTTTCGCTCCCCTGCCTGATTCCCATTCTCTACTTTGCAGCAAAGATACTCCACTCTTCGCTACTGTAAGCTGAATTGCTGTGTGTGCACCGTCTTTCTCTTTTTCTGCTCCTCTTCCCCACCCCACCCCACCCGTACCTTTTAGAGTACCTTGCTATTTAGAATGTCTGAATGTGAGTCTTGGGTTCAGGGCTTTGAAATGTGTGCTTGCGCAAGAACTTTACACATCCTTCGGATTCGTACCGAAGTGCTGAACAGAAGCAGAAGAAATCCTCTCGGATAGGTATGATTTACAGAGTCTTGAAAACTGACCCAGCAGTGAGGATCCAGTGATCAGCATTCCTTGGCTTGTTTGACCAGAACCTATCCTGTGAACACTTATATGGGACTTGCTTCCAAGTAATTGTCCGGAAAATTGTGCTTTAAATCTGTCTATGCTGCCCCTGCTGGCTAAATAAGCAAAGAGTAAGGTGAAGTCCCATAAAGGATGTATGATTTGTGTATTGAGCAAGTGCATCCAAGCTCACTCCAGCCCCTATGCAATTTTTTGCATTCTAGTGGACTTGACTCAGATGCCCAGTTTTCTATTTGTAAGTTATAGTTTCTGCTGATCTTTGCAGAGATATAAGAATGAATTGCACACTGTATTTTTTTACCTTGGGATGAATCTTCCAAAGTTAAGTGTGGTTTTCCTGGTGAATCTGTATAGCTTTTTTCTGCCTGTAGTACAATAAAAGCTTTTCTAACCAATCTTTGATATGGCCTGACTATTCTTTTCCTTTAGAGGGCCATTGGTGTTTGGGGGTTTTGTGTGTGGTGGTGGTGGGGCGGTCCCCCCTTCAAATCAGTGTTAACTCCTAGTGACTGCCTGAAATAGTCCTGAAGTTTTCCTGGCAAGATTTGCAGATGTATTAGGAAAATGTAAATAATAGAACAGAATGGGTAAAGTAGCTTCAGCATCTTTGAAAACTACGGAAGAATGTGTGTACTGTACTGTCTTTAATGTATAAATTGTCAGGCTTAGAATTATTAGCAGTTGTTAGCATCACTGATTAAAAGTTAAGACAGAGGCTGAATCAATAAACTTACTCATTTGAAAGGAACTACTGAATTCCATATCTGGAAATTTATGTCTAGCCACTTACAGTATTGTTTGCAAAGGGAGATTGTTTCTTGCTTTTGTCACATATTGGTTTTCTGAAGTCCCCAACTGAAGATTCTTGCATTTCTGGTTTTGGCATCAACAGTTCCAGTTTTTTGCCATGGATCAACTAACTTTGCGTATAGGATGCAATGAAATCTGTCTCCAATGTTCTGCAGGTACTTTCCTATTGACAAATATAGATATCTGTGAACTAGTTCCATATTTGTTTTAAGGATAGCTTTTTCTTTTACTGTTTGGTTACATAATTTTTTCTTAAAGCAGTGTTAAGGGCTAAAGTTTCTTATTTTGCACAAACTGTCAGATTCTCCTTGAAAAATAATGTAGATAAGTGGACTATTATTCTCTTAGTTTTCAGAGGAGTTGCACACATGCACGCTGGGGATAATAGATATTTGGAATATAATAGTGATGAGAGAGCTCATTTCTTGAGCTAGATTTTTGTTGCAACCTATTTTTTCTGTATTTTGTCCAGTAGTGGACACCATAATAAGTAGAATTTTTCATGTACTGTAACAAATTAACAGATTTGTCCTGTATCAAAAACTATTGCATGTGAGTAATTTGTATCAATTTTGAAGAATTTGTTTACTGATAGCAATTTCCTCTGTATTACAAGTGTACTTTAAGAGATTTTTATATTAAAAATTGAAACAACAAAAGTTATTATCTGAAGATATTTTTTGCAAATATTAATCCTATTGCTTATATGTAAATAGTAATGATCCCTTCAACACAGGGAAGATTTTATACATCTAATAATTTTTTTCACATTCTAGTTCTTGTTTATTAAAGTATAGTTAATATTTCCTAGAATTTGGTGTCATGAAGTTTATAATAATGGACTTCATATTGAAGATAAACATTCAATGCATCTTAAAAGCATTTAAAACCTTCGCTCAGTTCAGAAATGATACCAAACAATGATTGGTGATTAAGAGCTGCTTCTTCTACTTCTTAATTCTGCTGTGTTTTTGATCTGGGTTTTTTTTCCTGTATGTTACAATTAGAATTATCTAGGCTACACTAATAATTTATTCAATTCAGTTTATGTGACAACCCATCTCACCATTGTGACCCTGGATGGCTAACAGCAGGTAAAAAGACACAACCAAGAGTAAAAATAATTAAGAGGCATTCCCTTAAAACCCATGATTTTAAAAGAGACAAAACCATTGATGCAAAACTTGTACTTTTGTACTTGCATCCTGATGTCAGGGTTAGGGTTAGGGCAGTGATGGCAAACCTTTTAGAGACCGAGTGCCCTAAAACTGCCTCTGCCCCCATCCTGCCCCTGCTCCACCCCATCCCACCCACCCGCAGGGCCATTCATTGTCTCCACGGCCCGCCGCAGATTGCCCAGGCAGCCCAGCAGCACCATGGTGGCCACACCCTCCACCCGCACCCCGCAGCATCAACTGCGCGTGACGGGGCGTGAGGGTGGAGTCGTCCCTGTTGCCTGGCTGCCATGTCCTTTGCTGTGCTGCTCTGCGCGGGCCGCACTCGGGAGTGACTCTCCTCCAGGGGGGCTACTGGTGAGGGGGCCGCAGGGAGAGGCAGGGCTGGGGCAATGGCGCGCGTGCCCACACAGAGAGCTCTAAGTGCCACCTCTGGCATGCGTGCCATAGGTTCGCCACCACTGGGTTAGGGTATAGTATATAAGTCATGGTTTTGTGTTGTGATGTTACAATATATTTCATAACTTAACAGCCCCCATTTGGGTGCCAATGGTTATAACCATGGCTCAGAGTAAAGTAACATATTAATATTTAGAGATCATAAAAATAGACTGTTTCCACTCATAATAAACTATGCACTAGGAAAGGTAGGAAACTAGAAAAGGGAAGAAGGAAAGGAGAGTAAGAAATTATAACTATCTTGGGAATTGATACATGTCAATTGGCATTCCTACTTCAAAAGCCTTCTGGATTTTCTGAAGCTTAAAATATGAAACTAGTTGTGATAGAATGGGATTGTCAACAGTTCACCTGCGTCAATTGGAGATGAAATGCACTATGATGGTAATAGAAAAATGATGCCATATAACTTTATGTTACTCCATTGCAATATTACATAATGCACCCTGCAGTAAGGATAAGCAACTTGTTCAGTTAGTAGATTGCATTAGAAGATTTTGCATGAATAATATGTGCCATTCTATATGTAGATTTTGTTTGCAATTCTGTAGATTAGAAATTTATTTTAAATACTTTTTTCCTCTTAGGATTTTAATCTCAGAGTAGGTAAGGCTACAAGTTATCTGTTGTTGGCCCAGCAAGCTCAAGGAATAATAATAAGCTACACACCTGCCTTGAATAGCAATTCTGATATCTGAATGAAATGCTGATGTCACTGAGCTGAGTGCAGAGGTGGGGTTCTTCATTTGCCTATATCGGTGTCAAACTGCCGGCCTGCAGGCCAGATGCATCATGCCGAAACCGCACACACCCCATTGCCAGCAATGGAAAAAAAGTAGCGATTTGTCGCGACACGTCATGTGATGTTGCGAGTTTGACACCCCTGGTCTATATAGAGTACAATTCCTAACAGTACAATTAATAGGTGATAATTTTCACACCTATAGCTTTCTGTAGTCAGAGTAAAGTTCAGTAACCAGCTGTACTATTCACCCTGCTGATGTGATATTCTTTGATCCAGTGGTGTTTTCTGTCAGTGTAACAGTGAAAGAAAGATACTTTTTGGTGATTCAAACTTCCTTCTGTAATAACCTTGCAACCTACCAGAACTGTTCAAGGGAATTTTCATAATGTGACATGTTAATTTTGAAGAAAGCATGCCTCATGGTGTGACAATTTGCAATAGATATGTTGAAGCATTCTGTGGTATTGGTTTCCTGCAAATATATCTGCTCTTTTTAATGTTTTATAGTATTTCCTTTAATTGTTTATACAAACATTTGCATGTTGCCTATTTACCAGACTCTTGGCTTTATAAGTGTGCAGTACAGTGAAAGCCAGGATGGTGAGTTAGGCCAGTTACTCTCCAAGTCAGGATGGTTGTTGTGGGGAAAATAGGAGGAGGAAAGTGGATAGGTTTGCTGCCTTGAGTTATTTGTTTAAAAAAAAAAAGGCAGGATACAAATAATTAAATAAATATCCAAAATTATCCAAAATGATAATATGAGAAGAATTGAATCTGAAGTTTCGTTGTTAATGAGAAAATGTGAACAGAACTGTCCCTTACATAAGCTATTACATTGGTTTAAATTATGCTTTAGGTCGATATCTTTTTAAAAAAATATTTTGTTTTTTCTACCATTTGGTTTTAATTGGAACAATCTGGACTTTGATGGAGAATTAATTTTAATTACCTTATATATACATATACCATTGCAGTGTTGCAATTAGGAATACCATTTGTTGCTAGTTGATTTGAAAGTTGATAGTGACACATGGAATATAAGACTTGTTTTACAAGCATGCTGCATTATTGTGTTGTCAGATATGGAGCCTGTCTAGTTTTCTTGAAAATCAGTGTGTAGAAGTGAATAAAGCATTTAGACAGACAGCAATTAATAGCCCAGATTAACTTTATTTATGATTATGCTGCTCAGTAGAGTGGTTAAATGCTGTTTGAAGTTACGACAACCATGACCTGGATAACTGAGAATCTCCATAGACAGGAAGTTACTTCTTCAGAAATGGTGATTATGGCCCATAAAATGTCATGCATTCCCCCTTCCTGCAATCAGATGACCACATTTCAGGTGCTTGGCAATTGGCTCACACATTAATGACCTGTTGCAGCATCCAACAGTCATATGACCAAAATTTGCAACTTTTTTTTTTTTTTGCTATTTTGGCAAAATTCACCCATTTGGGAGAATGGATTCACTTAACAGCCATGTGATTCATTTAACAATCATGTGATTCAGACTTAATGGCTGCAATAAAAATGGTTGAAAAATCTGGTTCTGTCAGGCGGGCACCTTGACTTGCAACCAGAATGACTTATAATAGAAAACTGGGGTCCTAATTGTAGTTGTAAGTTGAGGCTAGCTGTAGTGTGCTTTTAAGATTATGTATAACCTCTTCTGTAGTGATTATGTCAAATAAACCCCTTCTGCTGAATGTTTGCTGCCAACAGAATAGTAAAGTCAATTCCTCCAGCAATCTTGAGCATCTCAAAATCTTTGCTATTGGCATGGGTAACATAGTGAGGCTTGAAAAAGCAAGGAAGATCTTTTTCCAGTATTCTGCTTAAAACAAAAGACAGGCTGATGGAGCATTATGTGATCAAGGAAACCCTTAGTAACCTTGAGTTAGTCAGAAGTTCTGGATTGTTACACATCTGCAGGATGATCTCTGACCTTTGTTTTTTTGTCCAGAATTGGAAAAGAGTGGCTGAAAATTGCTATGCTTTTTATGGCAAGTGAAAATCTCAGTGCCAATTTTTAAAGTAGTTTTGTAAGACAGAGTTTTATAATTATTTTTGTTGTTGCCTTCTGCCTCATTATCAATTTGCTTTCTGTCGGTTAATTGGAATCCCCAAGGTGATTTTTTTTTCATGCCTAAAAATCTGAAACACAACAACAACTAATTAAAAAGGATTAAGGACCTAAGTTCACATCGCTTTTCCTGCTTTTTTAACCATTTTGTTTGATAACAATTGTCTGCAGGATAAGCTAAATGCAAACCCCAATATCAATATAATTTAAAAACATTTGAGTTAAATTTTTGCAATTTTATCTGTAGCACATGTAGTATTTGACTTACTACCATTTGTTTAGCAATCGTTTAAAGTTACAACAGGATTTAAAAAGTGACTTACAACCGGTCCTCACACTTGCAACCATTGTAGCATCCCCAAGGTCCTGTGATCAAAATTTGGATGCTTGGCAACTGGCAAGTATTTGTGACAGTTGCAGTGTCCTGGGGACATGTGAATACCATTTGCAACTTCCCAGGTGGGTTCTGACAAGTAAAGCCAATGGGGGGAGCTGGATTTTTTTTAACGACCATGGCAAAAAAGGTCATAAAATTGGGCACAACTCACTTAACAGCCGCCTTAGCAGTGGAAATTCTGGTTAGAATTTGAGGACTACCTGTAAAATATTTACGTTTAGCTGTATACTTGATATTAACAGTTGTAACTATTGTATAGCTTTCTACCAAGAATGATCTGGTGTACCTTTACTTTCTCTTAGCTTCCTGGAAATAAACCAATTGTTCAAAAGTCATCATTAGAGTTAATAAAAATGTTCATATAAGAAGTTGCAATTTCTTCCACTGCTGGACCCTAGCAACTGATCTTTACAACCGTTTTTTTCAACCTTGGCAGCTGTCAGATGTGTGGACTTCAACTCCAATAATTTCCCAGCCAATATGCTGGGGAAAATTGCCAAGATTGAAAAACACCGTTTTAGAGTGTTATTGCTTACGATTTAGGAAGTACAATAGAACCGTGAAAATTAGTATCCAATTAAAGACTAAATTGCCAACTATTTTGTCATATTGCACATTGATGCCAAATGTCATACGATTCTTTCTAACAAACAAGCAAAGTTATCCATGTGATAGGAAATTATTATCTTCAGAAAAATCCCTGTCCACATTATATGGCTGCAGGTATGGTGAACGGATTCTGGTGTCTTTGCTGATTTTTTGGAATGAGTGCTCTCCCTCCAAGCATGTTCTGTTTTTCTTCTGTCAATAGTAATTGGTGCCAGCCTGCAGCCCAAAGCACCTTTGCTCTGTAAGAATATTTTAATATACTTTTCTGACCTCCATCTTTAAAATATCTGAGGGCATTTCATCTGAAGCCTGAATAAGCCAAGGGCAATGCACAATTATGGCCGCAGCAGTCAGCGCCAAAGCTGCAGGAAGCAGAGGCAAATAAATGCATTGGAGTTTTTCTGCAGTAGCACCTGAGCTTGCTGGGGAAGTTTTTGCTGCAAGTTGACAGAATGTGAACTGCCATGCCAGTTGCACGAGCTCCGAGCTGTCATAGCTGGCAAGAAGTATTTGTAGTTGAGCAGAGTTTCCGAAATATTGAAACAGAAGTGGTATTTCTACCCAGTACTAAAAATCCACGCTAGCTATTTTGCAAGATCACTTTCTACCTTCAGAACAGATATCAGAATATATTCTTCATGTCCAAGGGAATTGATAATAATAATGATGATGATGATGTTGGAAGGGAGCTTGGAGGTCATCTAGTCCAACCCCCTGCTCAGGCAGGAAACCCTATACTATTTCAGACAAATGACTGTCCAGTCTCTTCTTAAAAACTTCCAGGTTTGGGGCATTCACAACTTCTGGAGCCAGGTTGTTCCACTGATTAATTGTTCTAACTGTCAGGAAATTTCTGCTTAGTTCTAGGTTGCTTCTCCCTTTGACTAGTTTCCATCCGTTGCTTCTTGTCCTGCCTTCAGGTGCTTTGGAGCGATATTAGATGGCCCTTTAGTGTTAGGAGAGGAAAATATATCTCAAGAGGAAAATATGAAATATGTTCATGTTTTCCTTTCTAAAGGTGCCAGTGACAGCAGCTACAGCAATGTCTGGGATAACAGCAGGCCGTCTTAGCAGAAAGAGTGATTCTGGTAATCTCTGTCCAGGGTATACATGAAACATGCTGATATAAGCGATGTGTGCATGCGTCGGGGACCAGTATAATATAAAATAAGGTAATGTCGGCTTTGATAAGAGTTTGCTGTTTTCCTCTTCCCTCATCATTCCATTCCCATGTATGTTATGTCTGTTAAACATTATGTGTGAAAGAAGGTAATCTCTTGCCACAGTTTTTAGTAAGCCATTTTTTGAGGGTGTTCTAATTTAATTTAATTTAATTTAATTTATTGGATTTGAGTGCCGCCTGACTCCAAATGACTCCGGATGGCCCACAATATAAGAAAAATAAAATGCAACACAATTACAGGTAGATGTTGAGTTACAACCATTCGTTTAGTGACCATTTGAAGCTACAAGAGCACTGAAAAAAGTTACTTATGGATGGTTTTCACACTTCCAACCGTTGCAGCATGCCCTTGGTCACATAGTCAAAATTCAGGCACTTGACAACTGTATTTTTAACGGCTGCACTGTCCCAGGGTCATTTGTAACTTTCCCAGATGGCATCCGGCAAGCAGAGTCAAGGGGGAATGCCAAATTTGCTTAACATGTGGATGAATCACTTAACAACTGCAGTATTCACTTAACAATGTGGCAAAAAGGTTGTCAAATGGGACACAACTCACTGAACAACTGTCCTGCTTAGCCACAGAAATTTGGGACTCAGTTGTGGTTGTAAGTTGAAGACTAGCTGTAATCCAGAAAAGGGTGTCCCAGATAAAGTTGTACAAAGGCCTTCTGGCCATGGCTGTCACTGCTCATCAAGCAAGAGGTCTGAGTCTAAGAAGATTCTCCCCCAGATTGCAGGTCACCCTTGAGTGAGAAGTGCAATCCAATGTTAGAATACCCCCAGATCTAGGGGGCCCTAACAGTCACAGCCTCTCAGTCTTGATAGGATGGGGTTTAGTTACAGTAGTTGATTTTGTTATGTTGTTTTTATTCTGTTTTAATGATTACTTAAAATAGGCAGTCGTATAACTTCAGTATGAATAAATAGTGCATAGAACATATATAAGTACTCATCTTTTCTAACTGAATTAGTGTCTTCATCTGTTTCTAGTTTTTAAGAATTGACTCTGCTAAGAAGGAAACAGTTGGTTTTCTTTCTTTAAAATCCCGAAAGAAAATACAGACAGAATGAGACGTGTTTGTCAAAACAATCTAGTCTCGGCTGTGTGCTTTTAAAGCAATTCTGTCAGATCTTTGCAGAACTGTATGTAGCTTGATCATAATTTGTCATGCTTAGTTAATAAACTGGAAGTCCTTGATGTCTCTGGAGATCTCATCTGTTAGGTTTCTTCCTTTGTCTGCCTTTTATTTGTCTACAAAGTTGTTAATTTGTACTTAGAACTATTTCTCCAAATGACAGGATCTGAATTAATAAGCTGCACTCATATTGAGAGAAGTGAGGCAGTACGTTAGGCAAAAGCACCATCTTTATTAGGTTTTTGTCATCATAACTTTGAAAAAATAAATTGCTGTCTGAACTTCAATACGTTGCTGTATTAAGGCGAGAATAGCCTGTCCCTTCTTATTTTCTTGTTATAGTTGTATGGTACATTTTACAATAAAGAAACAAAAGCAATTTCACTAAGTAAGATATGAACTGGATTGTCTTTTTTTGTATGGAGAAAGGAATAAGACAAGACAAATATGAGCTTTTGGCAGTTGCATCACTCACTGCCCTAGTTAGAAGCTAACATTTTCCACTTAGAGCCATTTTAATGGGAAGAGCAATAAGAAAAATAATGTTTTTAATCTCTTTCCTACTTCAGCAGTGTATGTACATCAAGATAATCCATGAGAAATTCCTTTAAAGGAACTTAAGTAACTGTAATCCCAGGGCAACATGTGGCCCTTGACAACTCTTGGAGCACCCTTTGGCCATGGCAGTTTCTTTTATTTTAAACTAGGAAACAGAAGAAACGTTTTTGTTGAAATATAACTTTTTCATTCCCTCACATCCAGTCTTTCCCTACGCCAGCGGTTCTCAACCTATGGGTCACGACCCCATTTGGGGTCGATCGACCATTTCACGGGGGTCGCCAAGCAAGGCTGTCCGCCATTTTTTTTTGTCCGCCATTTTTTTCCCCTTTTCCGGCGGGTGCGTTACCTCCCTTGGGCTGGGCCAGCTGGTGGTCGGCCTGCTCCGTCTCTGCCGCTTGCCAGCTACGCCTCGGCCGGCGCAGGGGGCAGAACCATGCATGCGCGGCGCTCCCGGGCAGGGAAAGTCCTCGACTTACGACCGGTTGGGTAGTCCTCGACTTACGACCGGTTTAGTCCTCGACTTATGACCGGTTTAGTCCTCGACTTACGACCGGTTTAGTCCTCGACTTACGACCGGTTGGGGGTCGCGGCATTAAAAAGGTTGAGAACCACTGCCCTACGCTGTAGTTTTTCTTATCCCTTCCCCAAAAATGTTAAGCATAGCCTCTGGCAATTAAAAAGTTGCTCACTTCTGTTTTCATGAAACAAAGTATGATTGAGAGCAACAACAAACATTTTTGAAGAATGAATTTTGGATGATCTAGGCTTGATGTTACTGTTATGGTTATGTGTCCTGCTGTACAAAATGTGTTTTGTACACAAAATATGTTAGTAACGGTTTGAGAGTTTTAAAGGAAATATTCATTCTTTTTGAAAATGACATTTAACTGGCCTTTTTGCAGTCCCTTTTGTTATGAAGGAGCGAGATATGGCATTGAGAAAATGAACTGAATTGAATAAATTGTCCCTGGGCATCTATATTGGGACCTATGGTTTTTAACATCTAAAAATGATTTAGAATTTGGGTGAGCAATTATTTAGGTAAGTTTGCAAATGACATCAAATTATTCAATATGATGAAACCCCAGGTAGATGGTAAAATGTTCTTTTCCATGGATTTAGTGTTCTATACCACACATTTAATGATATTTCATACTTGAGGCAGATAATGTTATTAGACATGGAAACTTGATAAAATAATGCAGTCATGCATGTAATTAGAACAAAGTTATAAAAATAAATTATTTAGCTGGTCTTGCTAACGTTGCAACAATATTGGTTGTGTTAACATGAATTTGTAACACATTTTTTCAGAATACAATAATAAATATATTTTACCTTTCTCTCCACATCACTCTTAAAAGTAATTTGCATACTTCTTTTAACCTTATTGTTCAGAATTAAAAAGTGGATACCAGAACACAATAATATTCCAACTATAGGTGAATAGATGCAGGCAGATTTATTTTGGGGTTCATTGTTTAATCTGTGCAAATGTTATACAGATTGAGATGAATGCTCTTAAGATTCAAGAAAGAAACTGGTTATTGAGAAATTATCTAGCTTTCTGAGGAATATCTATTTACCTGATTTATTCTTGAGAGTTTCCCTTCTTTTTCCCCAAAAAGTTAGACCAGTGGTTCTCAACCTGTGGGTCGGGACCCCATTTGGGGTCGATCGACCATTTCACGGGGGTCGCCAAGCCATTTTTTTTGTCCGCCATTTTTTTTGTCCGCCATTTTTTCCCCCTTTTCCGGCGGGTGCCTTACCTCCCTTGGGCTGGGCCAGCTGGTGGTCAGCCTGCTCCGTCTCTGCCGCTTGCCAGCTACGCCTCGGCCGGCGCAGGGAGCGGAACCACACATGCGCGGTGCTCCCAGGCAGGGAAAGTCCTCGACTTACGACCGGTTGGGTAGTCCTCGACTTACGACCGGTTTAGTCCTCGACTTACGACCGGTTTAGTCCTCGACTTACGACCGGTTTAGTCCTCGACTTACGACCGGTTGGGGTCGCGGCATTAAAAAGGTTGAGAACCACTGAGTTAGACTAATGTTTTTTAAAATCTAGTTTCATCTGTGGAGTCCTTGATATTCTCTGAGCTCAATTGTTTGCTTGCAGACATTTCATTAATCATCTGGGTAACATTAATGCCGGTGAGTGTGGGATTTGCACTCTGTTTATGTATAGTAGCTTACCCTGCCCATGTTAGCAGGACTGTGGTTTTCTCCTTGATAGCTCTCTTTTGGTAGAAAGAAGAAATCTTTCCCCCTTCATCCCCAACAAGCACTATCAATATTAACAACTTATCACTGTTTCTTAAAACCAACCATCTCTTCATTCCTTATCTTCACCCCATTCTCTATAAACCAATCTTTAAAATCTAATTTGTCCGTTTTAATTAACAAAATTTCATTAAAGATTGCCAGTAATAATAACAACTATTTGTAAATTATATTGACTAAATCCAATTTGAACCCTTCCCTTTATATTTATATCTCCCTTTCTATTTAAACATACCCCCATTTTTTCTCTTCAAATAAGCAAAATCCTTGAATCACCATGCGGTTCTAATCAGCAAAAATCCATTAAAGATTCCCCAAAATAGCAACCCATTTGTGTTAATCTTGATCAAACAAACCAATTTTGTATTCATTCTTCTTTCTCCCAACAATCTTTAGTTCTCTCAAAGTCCTAACCCAGTGATGGCGAACCTTTTGGAGACCGAGTGCCCAAACTGCAACCTAAAACCCATTTATCATCGGGTGCCAGGTGGGCGTGGCCCATTGGGTGGGTGTGGCCCATTGGGTGGGCTTGGCCCATTGGGTGGGCATGGCTGCGGTGGTAACGGCAGATTGGGTGGGACTAAAAAGTTCAATCAATCAATTCCAACTTTGCGAAATCTTTTTATCCCCGCGAGAAGTTGAAATTGATTGATTGATTGAACCTTTTTTTTTTTGCACATGGCGGTGGAGGCCTAAAGCGAAAAGGTTTTATAAAACCCAGCAGAAGGCATAGGACTGGGGCGACGGCACGCGTGCCCACAGAGAGGGCTCTGCGTGCCACAGGTTCGCCACCACTGTCCTAACCTCTGCTTTCTCATAGTCTCTTTGCTTCTTTTCTCAGAACCATTGGCATCTTTATGAAGTCCCCTTTGTAATTCCAGTAGAAGAAAATTATCCACATCACTGTTCATATTCTGTCTCTTCTCCCAAAGCTTCAACAAATTCTTTTTATAAATCCAACATAGAGAAGTTATTCACATCACTCTTGGTTAAATGTTTGTATGTAGTTTGTATTCAATCATTGTCCAGTTTCATTGCTAAATCTGCTATTTCTATCTCTTTCTTATAGGCTATCATTTTAAATTCCACATTAAAATCAATTTCAGTTTGATTTGATAGAACTTGTTCCTCTTCAATAATACCTTTTAATTCTTTAATAGCATATAACTTTATGATTGCATTTTTGGCCCATTCATCATAGAACTCCCATAAAGTAGCTATTGATACATTAATTTCCTTTTAGTGCCCTCTAGTGTTCAACTTTCAAAGTTGTTTTGTCAGTTGTTTCCAAATATAAACATGACACTTCCCATGAGAAAGATTCTTTTAATTAACTTCAAAGGCCTTCTTTAACTCAAGTCCAAGTCTGGAACTCTTAATCCGTTTAACATTTTCTGAAATCAACACTGTAATCACCCTTTTTGTCATATTTTCCCTTCCATTTAGTTTCTTGCAAAATTTTAAACTCATAATTTCCTTATTCACATGATTAAAGGAGGACTCACCCAGTGAATATGAGCAACTTGGGGTTCTGAAGTTTTTCAATATTTAACAAAATGTTTTAAACAAAGTAAACTCCAAAGTGATTTAAGAGTGAAGTTTGGTTAAACCTTAAGTCCATAAAAGACTAGATTAACATCTTTGAACTCAGTAAAAATCTCATGATTCTTATCTGTTTGCAAGAGACTGCAAAAACATCTGTTTCTGACCTCTATTCACAGTAAAAAAGCTGTCCAGAGTATGTATGGGCAATCTCAAGGTCTCTCCTTTCTCCAGAGCAGTGGTTCTCAATGGCTGTCCGCCATTTTTTTTGTCCACCATTTTTTCCCCTTTTCCGGCAGGTGCCTTACCTCCCTTGGGCTGGGCCAGCTGGTGGTCGGCCTGCTCCGTCTCTGCCGCTTGCCAGCTACGCCTCGGCCGGCGCAGGGGGCGGAACCACGCATGCGCGGTGCTCCCGGGCAGGGAAAGTCCTCGACTTACGACCGGTTGGGTAGTCCTTGACTTACGACCGGTTTAGTCCTCAACTTACGACCGGTTTAGTCCTCGACTTACGACCGGTTTAGTCCTCGATTTACGACCGGTTGGGGTCGCGGCATTAAAAAGTTTGAGAACCACTGCTCCAGAGAGATTTTTGGTGGTCCACATCCAGCATCCAGCTGCCTTTTGGGGTGTAATCTCTCCCACTAACCAGGGAATATCAGTTTACCATTCCTCACTGGAAGCTTCTCTGCTGTGCTCTTAATTTATGGAGTAGGATTTTTTTTTCCTTTTGACTCATACTACTAGAGCACATATTAACAATTCCTCTGTAGTTTAGGTTACTTTAGTACTTTGAGAGAATGTCTACGGTTGGAAAAAGAAAGTATAAAATACTTGGTTTTATAATAAGCATTTTTGCACTGTACCTTATCATTTAATCTCTTTGAAATACCAGTGGAAAATTATATGAAAATGTTGGTGTTGAGAGGAAACTTGTTTTCAAAAGTGGCTGTTACCCAAGGCCCAGTTTGCACACATAGCTTTTGTTGAATTAAAGAGTTGGCTGTAAGCCTAAATGCCTCACGTTATTGCCAGTTTTTTGGAACTTTCTAAAATTGTCAGAAGTGGTAGGAACTCTCTCAAACTGAGATACTTGTATTAGGGACACATGTAGGAACTGACCTTACATCATGTTTCAGTTTTGATTTTAATTTGGGAAAAGCCTTTCATGCATTGTATAGTGCAATTATGTGCATTTGTCCTAAAGGTAGCATTTATTTAAGAAGAGTTACCATTTTTCAATTCCTTAATAAATAGGATATAATGATGAATGGAAAACCATAATCTTAAGAAACAATGGGAAAATATTAGTGATTGGTTTATAGTCCTCTTTCAGAAATCAAAGATTATAAATTTTGAACATGAACATCAGGACTAGAGAAATATTTTAGATTTTTAGGCTTTGGTTTTATATTTAAAAAAACCTCATGAAGTTTTTCTATTGAATTTTATAATGGCTGCAGGCATCTCATTTCTGATGGCTACACACATTTGATTATTTTACATGTGATGTGTGATAAATTATACCCTGAAAAAGGAATTTAGGGTCTGAAGCTGAAGGCAATTTAGTAGAGAAATGCATTTTTTTTTTAAAAAGAAATAATTACAGATTTTTTTTTCCTGAATGATTCTGAAGAATCTAGAAAGGTTCAGAATCTGGATCTTACTTCTGGAGAAGTATGCATAGAATTGAAACCTAAGGTCTTTTAAAAATTGGGCTAGCCCCACCCAGTTTCTAATCAAACTTGGCTCTTGGAAATTTCATGTAGCAATCTCTGCAGTTTTTAAAAGCATTTTCAGTTGCTTTCTTCCAAAGATTGAGACAGAGTGATTGGCCCAAAATTGCCCAACTGATTTCATGTTTAAGGTAAGACTAGAACTCATATCTTTTGGTCTCCTTTTTTTTCTTTTTTTTTCCAAACAATTTTATTGATTTTTCCATTTTTACACCAGAACGCTTAATTAAACAACGTGGAGATAGGGTAATCAGTTAGGTACAATAACATCATACATATATAGCTCACATAATGCTCCTTAAATTTCCCTCTCTAACAATTAGAATAATATAGTCAAACTAATACATTTCTAAGTAAAATTAATTCATTAATGCATTCCTAAATAAGAATTCAATTAATCAATAGAAATTATCAGCAACCTTTCATCGATGTAAATCAAACCCTGTTTTTATGTTTATTAATTTCCAAATACCATATCTAACTTAGCCTTAAACAAAAATATTCTTTACAATTTGGGTGTCCATAATTTCTCTTATTTAAGCATATTATTTCCATAATTATATTCTTACATTTCTCAACTATATTCTATTTCTTATTCAGTAATTCTTTATTTATTAATTTGATCTCTTCCATCATTACAATCTTTTTATCATTATAGCTCCACAAATTAGCTATCATATCTAATAATAAAAAAGCATAGGAAAAATAGAAAAAAATAATAGAAAGAAACAAAAAGAAACCAAAACAAGAAAGAGAGAAAAAGGAAGATCTATTATTCCCAAAAATATATTCTTACTATATTTCAATGTTAAATTCTAAATCTTATCCTAAAAACACTTTTTAAAAATCCAAATCCAAATCAATCCACATCTCTATAAAGCCATTGCAACCCATAAATGTAATCTTAAATTACATATTTATATCTTATTCTAGCTTTCTTTCTGTTCCAAATGGGTTTCCATAGTAAGGCCTCTAAGTCCACAAATAAAACTCCCTCCATTTCTTGCCGTAACGCATAAATCAGGGGAGAATCTCTCATTGTCCATTTTAATAGGCTAGTGAAAAAGTTGTAGTGATTCGCAATAGCTCGTGGTTGAAGATCCATCTTCATCTTTTTTTGAAGTTGCGTCTAGTTTAATTACAGTTATTTTTGAATCATCCGGAGTCTCAATAGATTGTCTATAAAATAATGTAGAGTCTTTAATATTACTTTGCTCTCCTCCTATTGGTTTTTTATCTGTCAGGTAATCAGTTGGAGTCTGGAAATCAGCCTGCCCTTCTGGGGTAACATCCTTCGTTTCCGTGCTAAAAGTCATTTGTTCATTAGCATCAGAAGTTTTTTCCGGTGTAGGTTGGTAGTCCTGATGTAAGTTTAATTCCTCCATCTCAGTAAATTATGGATAAGGTTGAAGACGAGTCTCTTATATACCCCTTCTGCTGTTTCTTGGCTTACAAAGTGCTCACTTACACCTTGCGCTTTGATATGTCGTTGAAAAATAATGAGAAAACATATCCGTTAATAAACAAGTCATAAAAGTTCTTAAAACAGGTTATATATGAACATTAACTTTAGACCTGTCTCAAGGAGGTAAAGTCATCATATATTTCGGTAATAAGAAAACCACCTCCGACATAAATTATTGTTAGTCAGTTATAGGCGAAGGTGGGTCGATATGTCGAAGATTATCTTTCCCTTTTGAAATAATTTGAAGATCAAAGTCAGTCCAAAGAAAGGGAATAACAATTGCAGTAAATACTTTCACCACAAGATGTCCCCAGAGAGTTAACTAGTTGTTCAGTCTTTCCAGACCCCCAATAAAAATAATTTCTTTCCTCTTTTCCTTTTTTCCTTCTTTTCTTTAGTTATAAAAATAGTAGAAAATAAAAAAAAATTCTCCAAATTGCTAGCATATTAAGTTTCTATAACAAGGATTTTAGGACTCCCAAATATTCAAAAATAAAATCAACCATTGAAAAAGTTAAAATTAATTTTTCTTTTGTTCCAAGGCTTTTCTTCCCCCATCAACAAAGCTGCTTTAAAAAGATAGGGAAATGATTCCAAAGGCTTTTCACAGGAATAAATAGGAAAGGGAGAGGCAAGGAAAGGCCTCACCGAATCTTCCACGGTGGTTTTATTTCGCTTAGATGTTCTTGTGGCTTATGGCTGGTGCAGCTAAGTGATTGGCCATTTTACTCCGTCGGCCCAAAGGAGCTCGCTTGGACAGCAGAGGGCACCGCCGCCCCTCTGCAGTCAAACAGGCAGCCTCCTCAACGTCGGTCGCCCGTCCAGGGCGACTTTCGACCCAATCAAGGGTCTACCGGCGGGGGAAACTCAGCCGGCAAAGAGACGAGTCTCTCTGCACGACCGCAGCACTGCTGACCCAGAACTGGAAGCCCTATCTTTTGGTCTCTTGCTCAGTGACTTTAACATTACACTATACTGGAAAAATAATTGCTAGAAAGGAAAATCTAAACTTTAGTCAGTATGCCTATTTTCTAAAACAGCCCACCCAACCACCTTTGTAATTAGGAGGACAGGAAGGGATTTGTTGCCTTCCAGATGTTTGACTTTAATTTCTATAATCTACAGCAAGTACAACCAAATCTGGGAGCCATAAGACAATTTAAAATGATTTCATTGCATCTTCCAAACTGAGCATAACTACAGGTAATCCTCATTTAATGACTGCCCATTTAGCAACCATTCACAGTTTATGACAGTGATTAAAAAGTTTATAACCAACCTTTGCAGGTCTATAAATGAAAGGAAAAATAAAGCAAGATCATAAGCAGAATTGCTGTTTCATTTAGCAAATGTTTCAATTATCGACTAAGTTGCCAGTTCTAATTGTGATTGCTAAATGAGGACTACCTATATGCGAGTAATCCTAAGCTAGGTAAGAAGGTTGCAGCAGTTGTTCTATTCATTCTTCATTGTTACATGGTTGACAGTGCTGGTGATGGGGGAGGCAATTCTCTGATCTAAATATTTTGAGTTGTTTACCTTAATTGATAAATAATGTTTGATGTTATCTGAATACTTTTTGTTGTTTTCCTGTTTGACGCAAACTACCTATTGAATGTATATTCTCCTTTTCTACCCAGGAATGATAAAAACAGCTAATAAGAAGGAAAAAATCCTGCTTGCGTATTGTTGGATTTTGATCTTATCCAGCTAGGTCAGGGGTCCTCAAACTACAGCCCACGGGCCAGATGCGGCCCACCTTGTCTTTTTATCCAGCCCACCGTGCGAACGTTGGTAGTATAGTACAGCGCAGGTCTTGCGGGAGGAGGGAATAAGCCAAAGCGGCTCAGCGCAGGACTTGCCTTGAGAGAGTTATCAGGAGTTGCAGGGCTCCTGGGGCCAGACAAAGGCCCCAGGATCGGCACTTCCGGCACACCCGGAAGAGAAAGGAGGAGGAGGACGGAGACAGGGGACGCTATAAAAGCAGGCAGTTTTGGTGGGAGAGGGAAAGAGAAAAAAGATGCAGCCTTGGGAAGAGGAGACAGCTGCAGTTGCACCAAAGAGAAAAAGGGGGGAGAGAGAGCAGAGGAGATAAAACAGGTCAGCCGGTAGCCGATCTATAACTTCATGGCAGCCATTCGTTCTGGGCACGCACACAAGTTGCAGTGAAAAACAGGCAAGAAACTCGCCACAGGAGGTGGTGAGCAGCACAGGGCCTGGCATCCTGGGTGACTGTCTTCCTTTCACCCAGGACGCCAAGCCCTGTGCTGCTTGACGCCTCCTGTGAGTGCGTCGAGGCAGGTTTAGCTTCTCGCTAGCTTCGCCTCGCCCGGCCCAGCCGAACTGGGCAGACTGGGGGCTGGGCGGCAGATGCCGACTCTCACTCTGCTCGTGGCAAAACCGGGAGTGTGAAGTGGGCGAGGGCCAATTGCTGGTCATCTCCAGCTGATAATGCCTTTCTTCCTTCCTCACGGAGGGTGACACTTCCCCAGCTATGTTTCTTGCCTTTTTTTCCCTCCTCCCTCATTGCAAATATCTTTCTGCCACTCTGCTCTTAAGGCTGTCCAGGAATTTACAGTGGTCTTTCAAGCCATGGCCACTGGCAGCATGGCCAGTGGCCGCGCTGGCAACCTCTCCCCCTCCCCTTGACCCTTCCTGAACATGGAGGAAGGAAGGAAGGAGATAGTAATGAGGAAGAGGGAGGAAGGAAGGAGATGAAAAAGAGGGAGGCATGGAAGGAAGTAGGGGAAGGAGGGAGGGAGGGAGGAAGAAAGGAGATGGGAATGAGAAAGAGGGAGGTAGGGAAAGAAGGAGGGTAGGAATGGAGGGAGGGAGGAGATGGGAATGAGAAAGGGAGGCAGGGAAGGGAGGGAGGAAGGAAGGAAGGAGATTGGAATGAGAGGGAGGGTCTGAGGGAAGTCCTGCCTTAGTCCTGCCCTGCTGTCCTTTTGCCATCCCCTTGCCCCCTCCTCCTGGCCTATCCTGGCGGTCTCTCATCCTATCGCTAAGGATGCTTTGGTTATAATCATTTTTTTTTCAAACTATAGTCCAGTCCCCCAACAATCTGAGGGACAATGAACTGGCCCCCTGTTTAAAAAAAACTTAGTATATTGTCACCTCTATGCTTGAGAACTTATAGCTAAATATGAAGAGAGAGAGAGAGAGAGAGAGAGAGAGAGATTATTAACTTGTGTTTTCAGGAATGTGTGTACTTTCAGCCAAGTATAATAGATATAGAAGATTTCTTGATTGTGGAGGGATACTGGAGAACAATACAGTAGAACAAATAAGTAACCGCCAGATTGAGCAATTGTAAAGTCATGATTTGTACAAGAATAAAACATAATTTGGTGATATATCTGACAGTTTCGTTTGTGAAATTGTACTTCAGCCCATTTGCTAATTTTAAAGTAATCTTTTATTTTAAAGTATGTTAAAGTATTTGCATTTGTATAACATTTTTAATTCCTGGAAAGATCATTTGGTTTGTTGCATGCATAAATATAGCAATAGCAATAGCACTTAGACTTCTATACTACTTCATAGTGCTTTACAGCCATCTCTAAGCAGAGTCAGTTTATTGCCCCCCAACAATCTGGGTTCTCATTTTATCGACCTCAGAATGATGGAAGGCTGAGTCAACCTTGAGCTATTCAGAATCAAACTCCTGGCAGCGAGCAGTGAGTTAGTCTGCAATACTGCATTCTAACAACTGCGCCACTATGGTTCATATACATACTTGATAGGGACTAGAACAGGGGTGTCAAACTCGCAACATCACGTGATGTGTCACAACATATCGCGACTTTTTTTCCATTGCCAGCAATGGGGTGGGTGTGGTTTCGGCATGACGCATCCAGCCGCGGGCCGGCAGTTTGACACCCCTGGACTAGAATCCACAATTTCTCAGTTTCTGGGCTGGTGCCTTAACCATTAGAGACCAAACTATCTCTCTTTAAACTTATCCAGCTACTTTGTAGAACTGAACAATAAAACCCTGTCTCCTTTTTCTTTTAATTCTGAGAAATATCAAATCTTCCTCAATTCAAAAAGAAGAAACTTTAATTAGAATTTCTTGTAATAATAGCCAATTAACTATGGCCGTGTAACAGCATCAACACTAAAAAAATGTTTTTTAATAGAATCTCCAATTTAATGACTGTAAATTAAGTTTTTCTATAGTCAGGAAACATTTGGTACCTCACACAAATCCATGTTTTATTGCTGGTAAGAGAATGTTAGTTTGCCCATATGTATGTAAATTATATTTAAGTGCACCATACTCAAATTTGCACATTATATAACGATCTTTTAGCTGTATTACCCATTCAGTCTTTGCTGTAAGCTTTTTGTTTTGGGTCTTAATTTTTTGTGTTTTGTTCCTGCCTGCCTTTATAATCTGTTCATACATTTTGAAGGTTACATACTGTAGCTACTATATATTATATTGCAGTCAGTGGCTTCTATCTATACTGTTTGTAGAGTATGTGTCTAAACCACCTTTTATGTACTCATAAATTCTAGATATTAGGATGTCCTGTCTCATGAACTTTTATAGGTGAACTTTAGTTCATTTGACGAAATAGGTCTTGATGCAAAATTCATTTTCAAAAATGATTAGATTATGCATGTTTACTTATAGCTGCATTAATAAGAAAACTCACTACACATAGTACAGTATATGGTCACTCAAATCATTACAGTGTTCATGTAACTACTTGGAAAGGTAGTAATATTATGTTTACAATTTTTCAGAAATGGGGAAAAAGCTCCTACTTGAACTGTGTCTTAAGTTCTATCATGGGTTGTGGAATTGTGCGCTGATGAGCCAGGAAGTGGAGTGCTCAAGTGACTAAAGAAGATGGGTGCTAATGCTTCAAACTATCCTCATTCGTGTTCCCCAAGGGTAGGGGGAAATTCTCAGGCACAACAGACATTCATAGGTAAGTATTTCCGTTTCTCCATTTAAAATATTTACATTGCATATCCAGGCCATATGTTGTCTGTAATCATGGCTAACTCGAAGGCAGTTTTGATATAATTTATATTAAGCAGCAGTTCATTTGATAAATCTATCGTACTATTACAAGTTCTGTTCACTTGCAAAGGATACTTATGAACAGATGAGAGGAAATGGATAATTCTGTCTCATTTGTTAAACCTGAAATTACCCAAATGCATGCTGGGAAAACAAACTTTTTTATATCAAGAGACAAAGTGAGAAAGGATGCATATTTTAGAAATAGCTAAGTCTTGAACTTATCTAATGGGCAGCTTTTAAAATATTATTGGCTCAGAAAAACATAACATTAAAGGTGTTCAGAATTTCAGAGCTAATTCTTGCAAGGATCTTTTAAATTTCTATTTGTTGCTACAAAAAGACAAACCAGAACTGATGGGGTGATATTTAACCACTGGAATTTTTCTTCTGTGGGTTCTAATTTTGATTTCAAATTTAGAATGATGTTAGAATTCTATTTTCTCAGGCTATGCTAGCAGTAAAAACTTGATATACAGTAAGTACATTTTTAACATAATGTAATATTGTGAAGTTAGCAGATCTAATGGTAGGTTTGCTAGAGATAAATCTTAAGCATTAATTAACTCTAAGCCCTGTCAGGAGTTCAACTGAAACCTCAATGACTTCAATATTTGTATCTTGCAATATGTTATGTTCTATGGTCCTTTTGTTCACTTTCTTTGGAATATTTTAAAATCTTCTGTCTTATTCATGTTAAAAACTGACCACTTGTCAGGGTTTAAAATGTTTAACAAAATGGATCTTTTGGAATGCATAAGTTTATGGGTCTTGCTAAGCTAAACACCAAAAAGGATTTTACCATGTTTCCCCCAAAATAAGACCCGGTCTTATTTTGGGGGGAGGGACCAAAAGACCAAAGATCGGGGGATGTCTTATATTGTGGCCACCCACCCACTCTGTCCACTGTCTGGTTGCTCGTGTCCACAACAGGGTAGGAGAACACACATCACATCAGTGCTGCTGCCACAAGGTGAGGCAAGGCAGGTGGGGGTGGAGCTGCCCCACAAGCCCCGCACCCACTTACCTCACGGCCCCCGCAACCAGGCCACTTGCAGGCCACTATAACTTGACTTCATGACTAGATTAGCAAAAAGTTTCAACATTTATGTTGAGAAAGTGTGCCCGAGGTCGTGTAACACTCTATGGTAGCTTATAGGTTTAGGAGACAGGAAGTGTTGCACAACAAACCTTAAAAAGGGTATAGCTATGTCATAGCCTTTGCTAATGTATTAAAAATTCTGTGCATGTTTGGCCAGGTCTGTAATCCATTTGCAAAATTACAAAAGAGTCAACCAGGAAAAGTCAAGTAAAAAATCTTCAAATATAAGGAACTCTGTGGTGTTCATTTAAATCAGACATTGCTATAGTTAAAATAAATACAGTTAAATATACATCAGACTAGATAAAAATAAGACTAAAAATTAATATTTAGTTTTGCCACAGGACCAGAAATATTTCAAAATGTTAGATGCACAGCCATATATATTATATGCCAAATTTTCAAGAAGATCAAATAAAAAGAAAGAATAATCAAGATTTGGAAAATAATGACAGATGTGGACAGAATTCAGTAATTGTGTAAGATGTCTTTTAATATGTTTTTCATGGCAAATCTTACAAGATATGTTAGTGTATTAGCTTTCCCCAACTGGCAAACAAGATTAATCCACAAAAATGGAAGAATGAAAGACATGGGATAGACAAAAATAGTAAAACCACAGGAATGCAACTAGGATTTTTCCAGTCAGTTACATATTCCAGATGAAAGATAAATGACCCAGGCCAATTTTTTTTATATATCTGTAAAAAGAGAAAATTTGTTTTATTTTTTTTTTTAATCTTTTCATATAACCATTTTGACTTAAAATCAGTTCCCAGAATACTACCATCACTATTTTGTTTAAGAAAGGTAGAAAGAGAAAGAAGTAGGGTAAATAAATATTTTATTTTTCAAAATCTCCATGCATTGCAAATTACAGCTAAATAAAAGTTTGGGGCCTTGACAGTTGAAAACTGTCAGGATTGATTCCTTTGTTGGATAGATCTGGATAGTCAAATAATAGCTTTTCCACTAGTTTTTTTTTGTATGCAAAATTTTGTACATTTTCTTTATAACTACATTTTGCTAGTTTATTGTAAACTACTCTGAACATTTTCCATATAATAGTTTAAAACTCCTATCAATGCATTTCACTCATTTTTTACACTGTAACTCTGGGCTTCAGGCAGTTTTTTTTCCCCTTCTTTCAGGAACATCATCCTATTCCCATCAAGGTTATGGCTGTGAATCTAAACTTTATAGCCTTGAGCATGGCCACGAGAAACCTCAAGATAAGAAAAAGAAAAGCTCTGGCCTTGCTACCCTCAAAAAGAAGTTTATTAAGCGCCGAAAGTCTAACCGGTCTGCTGATCATGCCAAACAGATGCGTGAGCTCCTCTCAGGCTGGGATGTCAGGGATGTCAATGCATTAGTGGAAGAGTATGAAGGAACATCGGCCTTAAAAGAGCTTTCTCTGCAAGCTAGTTTAGCAAGACCAGAAGCCAGGACGCTGCAGAAAGACATGGCTGAACTGTACGAGTTTAAATACTGCACGGATGTTGATCTGATATTTCAAGAGACTTGCTTCCCTGTGCATCGTGCAATTTTGGCTGCAAGGTGCCCATTTTTTAAGACCCTACTTTCTTCCTCACCAGAATATGGTGCAGAGATTATAATGGATATCAATACAGCTGGCATCGACCTGCCCATGTTTTCTGCTTTGCTACACTACCTATACACAGGTGAATTTGGGATGGAAGATTCGAGGTTTCAGAATGTTGACATTCTCATGCAGCTTAGTGAGGAATTTGGAACACCAAATTCTCTAGATGTTGATATGCGAGGGCTGTTGGATTACATGTGCTATTATGATGTGGTTCTCAGTTTTTCATCTGACTCTGAACTTGTTGAAGCTTACGGCGGAAGTCAGAGCTGCTTAGATGAGGAGCTCAGAGCACACAAAGCTATTATTTCATCACGCTCACCTTTCTTCCGGCATCTACTACAGAGGAGGATAAGAACCGGAGAAGAAATTACAGATCGAACACTAAGGACTCCAACAAGGATTATACTAGATGAATCTATCATACCAAAAAAATACGTGAGGGTAATTTTAAACTGTATGTATACAGATTTGGTGGATCTCTCTATTTTGCACAGCAGTCCATCAGTAGGGAGTTTAAGTGAGGTCCAGGCTCTTGTAGCAGGAAAGCCAAGCATGACAAAGGCTGAAGAAGCTATGGAACTTTACCACATAGCACTTTTCCTGGAGTTCAGTATGCTTGCACAAGGTAAATGATTATTTTATCCTTTAAAAGCACACTGCAATGTTTAAATCTGGATGGATTTTTAAAATTTCTTTTTGTAAAATATATTTCTTGATAGTTCCTGCCCTTCTTTTCTAGGTGAGGTTTCTAAAATTACCCTGCTGTGGAATTATTATTAGTTTCATGTAATTTTAGTCAACTAGCTATATGTTTTTCAGAATAAATTACTGAACAGAGCTACAGTATATTTAATGAGGTTTATTTCCGTGTTATGTGTGTGCGTGTGTGCGCGCATGTGTATATGAGTGTGTGTGTATACCATCTTTTAAGTTGTAGAGGGAAAAAAAACCTTGGTTTTGATGCATGCATGGCTATAGTAGTCACCATACTAGAGATATTCCTCTTTTTGTAAGTTATGATAGACATTATCAGCAATGTACTATTTTACAAACAGCTGGCTCCTAACTTGATTGATTTCTTCAAACGAGCAGAAGATAACTGTATTAGAAGTGATTAATTTATATAGCAGTATCTATATGAAACTGCTCTTTACAGTCAGATTATTGTTTGGTCTTGCAAACAAACCGATAGCAGCTTTCTGGGGTTTCAGGGAAAGCAGAAAGTGTAAAAACAAACCCTCTACACCTTTAATTTATAACTTACAAACTACAAGTAAATAATGAATTTATCTCGGAGAGGGTTTATTGGTTCGGTCACTAAATCGTCAAGATACTTTCAAGTGATAGGTTATTTCATAAAAGAACGATTAATTATATAAATAAAATTTTCTCTAAACGATCTTTAGACGAAATAATCGCAGTTAGAAAAAAATGGCTGCAAAATGGCTTTAATTTTGAAAGCCTCCTCGCATATGAACCTACATTTCAAAATAGATTATATAAATCAAAAGTAATTTAGATGTCTCTGCATGGATTGGATACAAAAGTCCCTTCCAGGTGCACAGGAAGGAGATTTATACAAGCTAGAGCATTGCAAAAGAAATTCAAGAAATAAATTTGCATTTCTAGTACATGTATTTGTGAGGAAGCCTGTTTGAACATAATAGGTTTTCTGAATAAAGTTGTGAAAAATTGCAGGATTAATGTACAGGGAGTTCTTGAATTATGGAAATTCTAGTTCCAATTGTGATTTTAAGTCAATGCAGCCATAAAGCGAGTCATCCGGTGCTGATTTTACCACCAATTTTACCAGAGTCATTAAGTGAATTATGTAGTCATTGGCTTCTCCAATTGACTTTGCTCGTTGAAAGCCTGCTGGAAAGTCACAGGTCACAATAATGTTACCACAAAATGTTGCGGTTACCATAAATGTGAGCAGGATGCCAAGCTCCCAAATTGGGATCACATGACTGGGAGTGGTGCAACACTTGTAACTAGTCATAAGTTAATTTTCTGAGTCTGTTGTAACTTTAAACCACCATTAAATAAACCAGCATAAGGCAAGGACTACTTACACTTATAGAAGTGAAAATACATGACATGCAGTATCAGTTATGTTTCTCTATGGACTTCTAGTCACACTCCTATTCAGTCCTTTGAATTTCACTCAGATATTTGCTGCACTTTTAACCTGAAATGTGAGTTTGGAAAAATATAAAATATCTGTATATGATATGCGAATAATATAATTTAACATTTAGCTGGGGGTATAAACCAGGCAAATCAGGGAGAAATATGAACAATGACATATAGCTAAAAAGTGACAGAAACCAAATATTGTCTTTCACAAAGATCCCTGTATATTTTAGAATATCCAGAAATATGCCTTATAAACTAGAACAGAGATTCTGATTCAGTTTCAAATTCTGCACTCGTAAACTCACAAACACATCCTTTTTTAAGTCTAGGAAGTATATATCTGCATGAAAGCATGCTATGAAATGAGAGATTATAGCCAAAGGAGAGTTTTTAAAGAAAACATTTGTTTTGTGGCCCTGTGAACCACAATATTAACTTTGGTAACTGGAGTATTACCTACTTTATCATGTTGCTGCTGTTCTCAGACATACAGTTCTTTAAAGGTTTCCTATTGGATCTGTGGTTTTTGTTACTGGGAGAAAAAGACAGATGTTTTTTGTACTGATGTAACTTGTACTGATGTAACTTGTAGAAAGCCTTCATTACTGTTTATAATTTTACTGGGTGAAATTGGAATATTGTGGTACTCAGATATTATGCTTTTCCCCCCAGATATTTGTGCTCAGCTGTTTTATCATGTGAAAATCTAGATACTCAGATACCACATTAGGAACAGTGTTAGTTTCTCGATATGAGTGAATGTTTGTCACAGTTTACTACTGCCTGGGAACTTAAACTAAAATCTACTAGGAATAATAACTCAAATCCAACCCAGTCTAAATAAAAAAGAAATATACTTCAGGACCAGTTGAAAAATGAGGTTGATTAATTGCTTTTGAAATCAATAGATAGTCCATATTGGACCTTTCTCTGATTATGGCAGTTTTCCCTTGGGGATGCAGTAATGTTTTTCTTACGACTTTTTGATAGCTGTTGGATCCTTTAAACAACCTGATCCTCTGCATTTCCATATGGAGGCTTTCTGATTTCTGAAAGAACAATATATTTTGTAAAAAAAGAAAAGAAAAAAGAGCAGATTATGCAAAAACATAATTTGACATAATTTCTTTGACATATTGAGGACATATTTGATAGACTTAAGATCAGTAAGAAGCTTATAAAACAGGCATTGGATTATTATAATTGAAAATGTAATGCAGGAAGAACAATGCATGCATATTTGTAAACTGGCTGTGCTATTTGCCAAAAGAATGTATGCTCATTCCCTCCAACCTCTAAGAAAATAGGACAATTATACAGATTACAAATGGGCACAGATTTTTTTCAATATTTATTTTATTCACAAAGTTAAAATACAAACGCCCAAAAAAGGAAAAAAATACAAAACATAAAAAGCAAAACATGACATAAAATTGTGTCAAAAAACCCCACATATGTATAGATTCCCCCCCCCCAATTGAATACTGATAAACATATTTCAAGAAACGGGCCCACAGTTTCTGAACTTCTACAGTTCTGTTTACCAACCAATTCAACCTGGCATTTATTTACTATATAAAAAAATAGTTAACAGGTAAAGCCAATAACAAAGTTAAACTTCAGAGCCCCCTATTAACAATCTGTATTGTATTTATCTTATAGAA
>NW_015386702.1:428169-456071 GCF_001527695.2 Protobothrops mucrosquamatus
GACAAGTTCAGTATCTTAACCGCTGAGCCACCGCACTGCCCTATAATATTCAAAACCCTTAAATAATTGTTGTTTAATTTTCTAATCTAGTCCAAAATTCCCTTGTAGCTGAGCTTTCACAACAAAACATAAACGTCTCATGGACAGGAGAAGTAGATGTACCATAACAGAATGACTGCAGAAAAAAACAGACAATAAAAAGGGAATAGAAAAGAAAGGGAAGTTCCCATCAGAAGTTAAAAGAAATAAGACCACAGAGTTTTTAAAAACTAATAAAATGAAATCAAATAAAGTACAAAACTAGTAAACCGCTAAAATTATTAAATCCCTGTAGTAAAAATCTGGTGTAAATGTAAATGAAATCAGACCACTTTCACTACCCAGGGAACAGTCCTCCCACCATCGACCTCCATACGGTGAAAGCGATTCACAATTCCCAAAATAAAACAGTAAAAATACGCAGAAAATGAACATTAAAATCCTGCAAGGGTTTAGAAGAAATCAACATTTAGCCAGTCAATTAACCATTGAAGACAAAAGTCAAAAAGAAAAAGAAAACTTTAAAGCGTGCAGTCAAAACAGAGGCACGTTTTTTTAAAAAAAAAATCAACCAAAAGGAAAAAGGGTTAAAACGTGGTATAACTGCAACCTCTGACTGCTCCTACCAAGAATTGCAGCCATTGAGATTCCTCTTCCCAGGTAAAAAGATCATCTGAGACGGTTGATTATTCCAGGGTCATTTTGGGTCATTCCTAGTTGCTCCCATTTAAATCTGGAGAGCATGCGGTCAAAGAACCAGCTTTAGCAGCAAGATTAGCTGTTTGTTGGCAGGAGGAAAAAGCAGACGGCCACTCAGCACGCCATTTTTGGAGGACTCTATGGGCACAAAAATTCAGTATTCTGCCTGGCTTCCCTGCTTTGTGAGCTTATGCTATCAGCTTCTCTACTTTCTGAGCTATTCCCTGCTTCTCACTAACACTAATCCTGCCTAATTTTCCTCCAAAGGTATGTATGCATTTGATGAAATTATATATGCATTGGCGAGAGGCCGCACTGGAAAAAAAACAGCATTAAAAATTAATTTTAATAGAATTTATTAAAATTAATTGGCCCTCAAAAGATTCCCCATTTCTAAACTAAATTGATTCTCCTCCCCCCCATTAACAGAAAAAAATATTTATTTATATTTCACATTTCTAAGCCACCCATCTCCCTCAAAAAGGGACTCTGGACAGTGTACAATAAAACATAAATATATAAAATAATATATAAAAATTAAATGCTAAGCTTTAAATTTTCAGTTGAAATTTTTAAAAGATCATAAAAAAAATTAAGGAGGCAAGAATAATTAACCCTGTTAAAAATTGGATGACAAAGGCCGCAGAACCATGTTTTTCCCCCTTTTCAGATGACCAGAACAGTGGAAGAATATTTCATAGGGTGGAGAGGCATGAATGTTTGGATTTGCAAATATAAATAGATATGGTTTACTATGTAATAAATCCTGTTGAGTTCAATGGCTATTATTCCTAGGTAGCCATGCTCTTAAGACTGCTGTAATGCTAGAAATAGCTCTATTTATCCCTACATACTTTACCTGATGGGAGAAACAGGAGAAGAGAACCTATGGATGTTTTCATTTTGTTTGCAAAATGAAACTGTTTTTTTGTAGAATACAAAAATGAAACTTAATGCTGAGTTACAAGGAAACTTTATGTAAAGTATTATAATCACTTCCCCCCAGTGAGTTCAACATATCTTATACCCAGATAAGTATATTTGCAATTTTAGTTATTCAGTCTGCATGCTGACCTTATTCTTTCTCATTTCCATTCAGGTAAGTGACTATGGAACTATGTGGTACCCCTTGATCCAAGATGACTCTCTACTAGCTGAAGAATCTGATTTTCCAGAGTTATTATTGATGTCTGAAGGCTTCTGCGTTCATTCCACAGCCCTTTGACATCATGACAGCACTGTGGTGCTTTTTATACTCCCTTAAGGTTTTACTTCTGGTGGTTCTGTTTTAGTTGTCCTTTGTGTCTGTCTCTCTTTACCTGGCCAGTGTTTTCTTGTTTTAATTTGTGACTTAAACCTTACTGCTAACTGTTTGAAGATTGCCCAGAAACTGAGTTGGCAAGAATGTAGAGGTACAGATGGTGCCTCTGAAAGATGGCACGTAGCCCTTACAGATTGAAATATTGATGGTTGGTTGTTTTCCAAGCATATTCATGGTGCTTACCTTGATTTACAAAGACATACTTGCTCTGGGCCCAACTTGCCTGCCCTGCATTATTATAACCTCAAAGGGACAACTTTTATAATCCTGCCACAAATATATACTAACAATGACAATTCTGCTTTACCTTTCATAGAGTTACTACAAAGGAATAAACTGCTATTGGAGATGAGGTTTTCCCCTTTGTTTGTTACAGTTAAAAAGACAGTCAGAATATTTAATTTTTATCAATGCTCTTTAGTGTCAGTTTTAAACCAGGAAGAAATTTTGTTTAATATAATCCTTAACAGTGATAGGTTACATCAAGAAAATAGACATCAAGTATTATGTGGTGATCACATCTTCTGGGGTGGAGAAAGGGGGAGACATTATGCTGAATTAAGGAACACCTTAATGTTTGTATTATTAGATCTAGCAGGCCTTGTTAGTAGCGTTCTAAAGGGTCAGCATGAATCATTGTTCTGCTTCAGATATTCATTTCATATGCCATTGTACTGAGCAAATGTTTTCTTAACTTAGGAGGATGCCCAAAGTTAATACATAATAAAAAAAAGCAATCTGTAACCAAAATGGTTTATGAAAAGGTATAAATAATGAAATATTTTTTAAAAAAATGCAATTATAGATCTAAAAAGACTAAAATAATCCTGGATATGATTAGTTCATAATGAAAAAGCGTGTTCATTCATTTGCCTCTTCCTAGCAATTGGAATTGGGCTACTGAAAAAGTGAGAATTAATTAGCTATGAATGTCTTGGAAGCAAAACTGGAATTTAGTGGAAAATCAAGAGTGCTGATTTAGATATAGCTGAAGAATTATTTCCTTGGCAATTTAAAGATAGTTAACGAGTTAACCACCTGTCCCTTTCTGATTATTAGGCTATAATTAAAAATATGATAGCCTTCTGAATTTTTTATGCATCGAATTTATTTGTGTTTCTTGGTGTAGGGTAGTCAAATTCCACTGAAGGAGAATGTTATCTGATCATATGTGCTGAATGTAGACTGAGTCAGGTCTAGACACTTCATACTAAGTTTACTTTGGCTTTGGTTTAATGTGTTACACAAATCCATTTCCCCAAAAAGAGAAGAAAATGTGTGGTTTTAGTAATTTTTAGATATTGGGTTTTATAAATGAAGACTTTAAATTGAAGTCGATATCACCATTATATAGTAACTGAAGTTTTAACAAAATTTGTTCAGATTGGTATACTTTACATCAGTGGCGTAGCGTGGGTTGTCAGCACCCGGGGCAAGGCAAGTAATTTGCGCCCCCCCTCCACAGTGGGCGGCGACCCGGCGGCTCGGATCGGATTCGCACAACCAGCACTGCAGAGAGAGTGAGTGAGCCAGGCAGGGGCAGAGAGCTGCGAGTGCGAGCGCGCCCCCCCAGATGTTGCACCCGGTGCGGCCGGCCCCCCCTGCACCCCCCACGCTACGCCTCTGCTTTACATGTATTTTGCTATTCAGTTTAAACATAATTCGGGACAGTGGTAGAAGAAATAACTTTAAACCTCTCCTATCTAGAGATTCTTTTGGGGAAATACCTTATTTTATAACCTACAAGTAACCTTTCTAGATGTTTCAATGGGATGCAACAATGAACACTTGAGTTTTTCTAACCTTAGGAAGAAAACTACATAAGCTTGCAAGCATAAACTTCTGTGTTTCATTTAAGACCGGAAATCACCTAAAACATACAAATTAAAAAAAGAAAAAAATTGTGGTTTAAATATTTTGTTGACTTCTCTAGAAAGATAAAATTGGAACTGCTATGGAAACTATGGTAGCAAACAAACTTGAAATACTTGAAATTTGACTTCAGTCTTTGGTGTTCAAATAAATACTGCTGAAAGCTTGTTGTATTTCTTTAGCTCTGCTCTTCATCATCTTTGTTACTTATCCTCAGACTTGCTTTACCTGTTCCTTTTTCATTCCATCAACCAGACACCAGAACAATTTTGGAAGGCTGTATTTTTGGCATTAAACATGTTTGCCATCTGTTAGTAGTCCTCTTAGACTACTCACCTTATATACTGTTTACCAGTTAGATTCCTGCCTAGGAATCTGTTAAAGGTGATGCCATTTGAGCCAATTGATTTTTAGTTCAGTAATATGTATATTCCTAAATTACTGCAAGGATTTAATCTTTTTTCTTAAGGTAAGGTTTTGAATAGCTATGTACTATATTTGTAAATTGCAGTTTCCAAATTCTCTCAGCATTTAACAGAATATTAAAATATCCAAAGAAGTATACAGTCCTTGAAGATCAGGAACAGGCTATAATAATAAAATAACAACATGGAGTATTAAAAACTTTAGGCAATGTTACCTAAATTATTCTTAAACACCCCAGAAATAAAGGGAAAAGAGAGGAGGCTAATCCAACATTCTGAAGAGTAGGTCCCATTAGTAAGAAACAACATCTCTGAATTTCAGTTGAACTTATTTCATGAAAGCGAGGCACTGGAAGCAACTTTTCTATAGAAGCATGTATTGGATAGATTGATGCCATTTGAAAGTAAAGTAAAGTCATTTGAAAGTCTATAGTTATAACCATCATTTTGAATTACAACCAGAAACATATTGATAGCCAAAACAGGGCACAATATCAAAGTAATATGATGATACGCATCTTCAAGTAGGCCACTGCATTTTGCACCAGTTGGAGTTTCTAATGGTCTTCAGAGGCAGCTCTATGTGGAGCATACAGCAGTAGTCCAATGAAGAAGTGATGAGGGCACGAGTTCCTGCTTGCAAGATCCTTCTATTTCATGTCAGGCCAAAAATAGCACATCATCTAGAGCTGGAAATATTGTATTCTACTTCATATCACTTTCTTTAACTAGCAGTTGGTGCTTACGGCACATTACATTGAATTCTAGAGATATCAGATAGATGTTAGGACTAGCATACATTGGCAAACTTTTTTATTAATTTGTCTGGCCTTAAAACTGTTTAAATTGATGGACATAACCACATCTGGAGGCAGTGAATTCTGAATAAGAAATTTCAAAGTAACCTTAGATTAATACAATACTGAGTATAAAGGTGATATTTTATGAATTTAGTACTTTTAGTTCAAGCGCATGTTTAGTGTTGTCTATTTCTTGTTTCCCTAATAGCAATAAAGGATCACAGATTTTGCTATGTGTAATGTTTTATTCAGATGGTATACTTCTGGCATTTGAAGAAGCTGCCAATCATAGTTTCCCAGATGACTTAAGACAAGAGAACCTGAGAAGCATGTTCAAGTAATGCTAAGGAAAACAGCAATATTGAAAATAATTTAGCTTAGAGTGGCATTTCAGTTAAGGTTCTTGGCTCAGAATAACATCTCACTCCCAGTTCTAATTCTGCAGGTGTTCTGAATTTTTCTGTAGTCATCAAATTGCTGCTTTTATGAAAAGCAGTTTTTAAATCAGTGGTTTTAGTACATCAGTAATTTGTAGAAATGCTTCTTAGACTAACAATCTTGGAATTTTGAAATTACTCTACAAATAGTAACAATTGAGATTATTGTAAACACAGCATCTATTCCATTCTTATTTTATTCACCTGCTAGATATTTGTTTAAAAACACATACCAAGATGATGGGAATGGCAGGATTTTGGTTTCAGTTCTATAAAATAGCCAAATAAAATACAGAGTTTTCTGATTTGCTAAAGAAGAAGGGATGTTTTAACTGGAATAGTCAATCTAATATTAAACTGCTTATGTGAATAGACAGTTGATTTCATACAAAGCTAATTCCAGGGTACAGCATTTAGGAGAGGAGGAAGATTGTTCCGTAAAAGTAATGGCAATCGGGGAGAAACTGTGGATTTGACCCATTTAGAGCCCAGTACGTAGCAGGGGTCACACGTGAGACTGTTTGGGGGCAGTTGTGTGATGGTCTGAGAGTAGAGGATATTACCTTCAACCTCCAGCATAGTCAGATTACTTGCTGCTTTTCATGTTGCCGGTGCTGTCTCCCCCCCCCTTAAAGAAATAGGACCCACTTGCTTGGACTACCTCAGAGACTAATGGACCCTGTGAAGTTCCAGTAGTAGCTCAGTGTTTTTTCTTGAGGATCCGATAGAGATTTAGCTGAGTCACTTGGTGCTGTCTGGAATGGGCATTGATAAAGGCCCTGGATCACATTGTTTCTATGCAATCTCATTCTGCATTAAACCTGTGGTCATACAATCGCCATTTGCAACCTTGGCTGCCAATAAACAGTGGGGGAGCCAGCAGGAAGTAGTATATGGCAATCATGTGATCATAGGATGCTGCAACAATGCAAAAAGGTCAGCACAGTCATGGAACATCATATCTTACAACTGCATCACTTAATGATGGCGGTCCTGGTCCCAATTATCATTGGTAAGTGAGGATTTCCTGTACATTTTTGAAAAGCACAGATGCAGGTGTTTAAGGAGTTCTAATTCATACTATAACCTTCAGAATCTCTTGGTTTCTTCCTGTGTCAGAATATTTATTAATATATTTCTCAATACAGAAGATAGGAGGTAGTTTTATATGTATGCAGCATTTGCTTCTGAAGTTGCATTGGAAACTCTTCCTTTTTGAACTAGAAGTTCAGTGAACTTTAAAATAAATTTTCTCATAAGGCCAGTGGTAGCTGCCTGCAGAGATACTGGCCGTGCTTGAGAATACAAGGTAAATTTCTCTCAGATTGTTTTTTAATGAATTTAACTACCTGATTGGCAAATTATTTTTGGAAACACTATCATGGGATCTTTCCTTGCCAGTAATATACCAGACCAAGCAGGATCTTGCGCATAGCAAAATTAATAGACAGTATTATATACACAAGACAACAGTATAGCAAATCAAAGGCAGGCCTGCCTATATCATATGACTTTCTAATCAAAACTATCATAATATTATATTTCCTTCATAATATGTTTTTATGTAATTGTTTAATATCCATATAGTATGCTTATGGCTTGCAGTGTAGAAATACTATTTTAATTTCACAATTTAAGGTTGTTTGTCTTTAAAAGCAAAACACCTATAACTGCTTTCCATTTATCTGTGATAATAGCTCTCAGTTTATGTCTATTTATTCATTTTGTTTTTCCTTTGTCGTTGCTTGGTATCATGGCTCAAGACTCTGGTTCTGCAAAGAGTCTCTGAGTCAGAGGCATTTCCTTACTTGTATTTACACATACAAGTTCATTTATGTGAATGAATGCAGGATACAGGATAACTCAGCTTTTCTTCCATTTTCAGTGATTTTTTTCTGCAGACATTGAGGCTCAGTAATGCAAGAAGTTGGATGAGAAATTGATCTAAATTGTGTAATCTTAAGGGTGTTTAGACAGAGTAAGTCCTCTTAATTTCAAGCAGTTCAAGATGAAAGTGCATTTAGTACTGTATCCTTAAGTATTCCTTTGAGAAGGTCATTTCAGTGTTTTGTTCTTATACACAGCATAAGAACTTCAAAACGAGATGGGTGGCAAATTAATTTAATTAAATAAATAGCATATATAATTCAGTATTTATTTTACTGATACTCCTGTCACAAGCAAATGATTCTTAATCATTAACATTATATAAAGAAAAATAATTGAAAATCTCAATGGTAAATATAAAAATTAACAGTAAAATAACAACTCAAATATTAAATACTAAAGAGACAGCTCAATCTGTTTGTCTGTTTAAATATATATGCTGACCATCTCACTAACAAGCAACTTTGCACATTCTTCACAACAGTTCTGTTTTCAGCATCTGTTTTTGCATAGTCAGGGAAGAACTGATTGACCCCGGGGAGTGGGGTTTCAGAAAACTGGTGTTACTACCAAGAAGCAGAGCCATCTCTCGACAACTCCTGTTATCTTCTGAAAATAAACTTTAGTGAAATATTCTTCATGATGACATAATAGGCCAGGTTGATTCTGATCAGAGAATATAGCCCTGTAGATACCTAGGTACCCAGTCAGATATAACTATAGCAGTGGTGGCGAACCTATGGCACGGGTGCCAGAGGCGGCACTCAGAGCCCTCTTTGTGGGCACGTGAGCTGTCACCCCAGTCCTAGGCCTTCAGCTGGGTTTTATAAAAGCTTTTCGCTTTAGGCCTCCGCCGCCGTGCGCAAAAAAAAAAGTTCAGTCAATTTCAACTTCTTGCAGGAAAAAAAAGATCTTGCAAAGTTGGAATTGATTGATTGAACTTTTAGTCCCACCCAGTCTGCCGTTACCACTGCAGCCACGCCCACCCAATGGGCCACACCCACCTAATTGGCCACACCCAGCCAATGGGCCACACCCACCCGGCACCCGACAATGCATAAGTNGGTCTCTAAAAGGTTCGCCATCACTGAACTATAGCCTGATCTGTAAAGTATTTGCATTAGGCTATATTTTGACCCTTTTTTGAACATGGCTTGATACTTTTGGTAGAGTCCTGTAACTATTGAACATTCACACTTGTGCAAAGCAGTACAGCAGAGCAAGGATTTATGTACATGAATCAGTGGGTAAGACAGTGGGTCAAAATAATTACAGTGATGATTGTCACAATTACTATATCCTTCTTTGGAAGAAATCCTGAAAATACTGTGTGTTATGAGATTATTATGTTTTAAAATAGTAGCAATAGTATATAAAGTATAGCAAGTGCCAGTTTCTCGACTACTGACCACAACTTAGTAGTTTTATTTATATTTCCTAGTTCTATTGGGGGATGCAGATAAGAATATTTTAGCACATTTAAGTTAATTTAATTTGTATCCAGAGCACTTATTTCAACATTATTTCATTCTTAAGACCAAAACTCAAATTATCTTGTCACATTCTGACCAAAGGACGCCTGGAACATCTGATCAAGAAAATAAAAAAAGTGAGAATTTTGGCCTCTTTCTGAACATCAAAAAGACCAAGCTCATGACCACTGCAAGGAACGGAAACATCAGAATAGAAATTGATGGTGAAGAAATAGAATGCGTGCAAAAATTCACTTTCCTAGGATTGCAGATCACTCAAAGCGGTGAATGCAGCCGAGAAATAAAACATTGGATTGCACTGAGTTGTACAGCAATGAACATGAGAAGAATATGAAAAAGCAAGAACACCAGCCTGGCAACCAAATGTAGATTAGTCTGCTCTATTGTGTTCTCCATAGCTACCTATGGTTGTGAAAGTTGGACAGACAAGACAGGAAGAAAATCAACTTGTTTGAGCTGTGCTGGAAAAGGCTGCTGCATCTTCCTTGCACAGCAAAGGTGATTAACAAGCAAGTCCTGGAGCGCATAACATCAGATATTTCACTGGAACGCAAAATCACAAAACTCTCTCACTTACTTTGGCCATGTCATGCGGGGGAATTCACTGGAGAAAGCAATTATCTTTGGAAGAGTTAGTGGTGAAAGGAAACCAGACCACCGAAGAACACGGTGGCTGGACACCATCAAAGCTGACACTAGTCAGCACATAGAAAAATTCAAAGAAGTAGTGCAAGATCAGAAGATGTGGAGAAATGAAGAGTTGGACACGGCTGAATGGATCACATTATCATGTCACATTCTATTACATTGCAAGTTTTCTTATTTCACCCATAGAAGGAGAACCTTAAAATTATTTCTGTTTTGCAATTCAAGATGCTCTTCTAGTGGCAACTCCACAACTTCTTTAAATTGTGCATGCCTTCTGTGTAGGAGTTGGAATCAGCAATAGGGTATTTCTTAAACTAATAATTGGCAGATTATGAAGTCAAATACTACTACTACTACTACTACTACTACTACTACTACTACAACAACAACAAAATAATAATATAATAATAATAATAATAATAATAATAATAATAATAATAATAATAATAATAATAATAATAATAATAATAGTTGGAAGGGACCTTGGAGGTCATCGAGTCCAACCCCCTGCTCACGCAGGAAACCCTATACCATTTCAAACAAATGGCTGTCCAGTCTCTTCTTAAAAACTTCCAGTGTTGGAGCATTCACCGCTTCTGGAGGCAGGTTGTTCCACTGGTTAATTGTTCTAACTGTCAGGAAGTTTCTCCTTAGTTCTAGGTTGCTTCTCTCCTTGATTAGTTTCCTTCCGTTGCTTCTTGTTCTGCCTTCAGGCGCCTTGGAAAATAGCTTGACTTCCTCTTCTTTGTGGCAGTCCCTGAGATATTGAAACACTGCTATCATGTCCCCCCTTGTCCTTCTCTTCATTAAACTAGACATACCCAATTCCAGCAACCGTTCCTTATATGCTTTAGCCTCCAGTCCCCTAATCATCTTTGTTGTTCTTCTCTGTACTCTTTCTAGAGTCTCAACATCTTTTTTACATCGTGGTGACCAAAACTGGATGGAGTATACCAAGTGTGGCCTTACCAAGGCATTGTAAAGTGGTATTAACACTTCATGTGATCTTGATTCTATCCCTCTGTTAATGCAGCCTAGGACTGTGTTGGCTTTTTTGGCAGCTGCAACACACTGCTGGGTCATATTTAAATGATTGTCCACTAGGACAATAATAGAAGAATAAGTATCTGCAGACAAGCAGTCTTTTATTCTTTTTCCTTATTGATCCTTTCTGCCTCATTCAGTCTTGATATCATGTAATTAAAAAAAGAAAAACAAAAGTCTGATACTTATTGGACAAATTGCAATAGCCTATTTTCATGGCATGAAAATGAATTGCCCATTTGGGTGGGCTATAAATATTAATATTTGAGAAATGATCATTTTAAGCCCTTTCAATTACATAAGACTAAATCTTTTATTTAAGAGATTTATCTACATATAAAATTCAATAAGTAATAGTAATCAGTTAAAAGTTTAATCTCATTCAGTCTTCATTTCAATTAATGTTAAAAGTAATGTTAATATAATTGGAAATGACACCACTGTTTATAATTAATCCTTTCCAGAAAAATCCATGGTTTTTACCTGTCTTTGGAAGATCGTAAGAGTGGACGCCATCCTTGTCTCTGAGAGAAAATTGTATTCAGAAAGAAGGGAAGACTATGTATGTGATTTAATTAAAATCCTGATTTTTATTTCAGTAGAAATCAGTAATCAGACTAAAATAATAGATTCATATCATTATAAGGGCTCAAATTCTTTTTAGTATCCCAAACATTTAGAAATTAAATGAAAAATGAACCTAATCATTATTTAAGCTATTCAAAAGGCAGCTTTCCCCCCTACATATATGCTTCTTTTAAGTTAAGAATTTTATTTGCAGATAATTATATTTGTATTCAATTATCATCAGTACCCAAACAATTTATCTCCCAAGGGCAAAAATGCCCTCCTCCCAAATTTTTTGTACATGCCCTTTTTCTACTATTACCAGTTTACAATAAATAACTAAAGCTTAGTAGGCTTTGAGACAAACTATGTATCTAGTTTCTGGATTGGCATCATCTGCTATTCTTTCTTCACATACCATCTTCAGTTAAAGGAGGGTATATGAAGAAAGCATAGTGGATGGTGCCAATTTTTATTAGACATACATAAAAACAGATATGCCTGAATTAAAGTAGTGCTTTTCAAGCAGTTGTGTAATTAAAGACCAGTAGGGCTTGAATGTTGAAATAATAAACAATTCAGGGATTGAGAAACCATTTCTGTTCTCATTTTTGTTCACTCAGGCTCAAGCTGTTGTTTCTGACTTATTTGTGTTACTTTTGATGTTTAGCAGTAAGCATGATGTAGAATAAATATATTTGTGTGCTAGAAACAAGGATTTGTCCTGTTACACCATTAAGCTATAATTGACATTTCAAAGGAATTGAACTCCAGCAGAAAGCCATTTGAAAGCAGTGACCTATTTTTTCCCCCCTGAAACAGTCTGTTTGTTTTCCAGGAATGCAGGGTTTCAAACAAATACTAATGAATATTGGCAGATTTTGTCCCTGCTTGCAAATTCTGCTGCAGCTTTCTCTACCCACTTTTAACACACATTCTGAATGGTAGCTCTTCTGCTAGTTTTAATTTGGTTTGATGGTGCTGTGTCTTCTACCCTAGAGCTGTGCCTTAGCATCCTAGAATCATAGAGTTGGAAAGAGCCATTTGGACTTCCATGTCGACACCCCGCCTCCACCAGTGCAGGAATCAATACTAAAACATGTTTCATAGATGACCATCGAGATTCCTTTTCAACACATCCAGTGAAAGAGAACTCATTATCTTCCTGGATAATTGGTTCTGTTGTTGAATTCTTCTTGGTATTGGGAAGATTTTTTTTTTAACATTCAATCAAAATCTATCTTTCTGTAAATGTGATTTCCTTATTCCATGTCCTGCAATCTGGAAGGAAAAGAAAATGCTGCATGGCATTACCAATAACTGCCCTGGCCCTATCTAAAAATGTTAATTCTGGCCTCTCAATATGGAAAGATTTCCTACCTTCACAAAAGGTATATTTATACTTGCAAAAATATGTAAGCCCAACATACTACTTAGTCCAATTGTATTATTACCAGGGACCCTAATTTACAAAATAGCAAAAGAACTCACAAAATAGCTTGGGCTTCTCATAGAGAGGAGCAAATATTCTGTCAATTCTCTAGTTAGTCTCCAGAAAATCAAAGACCTAAGAATATATTAAATTATGATTCCATTTGATGACATAGCACTCTTCGTGTTCATAGATCCAAAAGTAGTAAAAGAATTCATTACAGCTGTACCCGCAAAAAGTGGGGAACAAATGAAAAGGTTAGTGATTTGCTAACTTTTAATAGAACTGATCCAACTGTGAAAAAGCATTTCTGCAGCTTGACAAGCTTATTTATTAAAGGTCTGTTGGGGCTTGGCATACTTCTGTATTCTGCACTGGCTTAATTTGTGTAGAATGCAATATGTATGACAAGGATGAGACTGAATTTGATTTAAAACCTACAAGTTTATTATTAGTCTTCATATTTTCTTTCTTCTAGTATGCTTATAACACATTGGTAAAAGATGAATTAAAAATAATGCACTATATTGATTTTTTTTGGATGATCTGAATTGAAATTTAAATGTTGAAATGTGTTTGTGCTGTATATACAAAATATTTAGTGGTTTTGGCTAGCCTTGATGGACATTAAGTAATCAGTAGGGATGGTTTTAAAACAAAACATAAGGTCTTGACTGACGAGGCAGAAGAGACTTTTGAAGGACTACAAACAATTAACCTAAATTTGTATCTGCTTCTAAATAATTTTGAACCCTGTACATTTACATAGATTTGGTGTAGAGTTTTTAAAATATTTATGTTCATCTGTCCCCTGTGTAAAGCTATTGCCTGAAAACTTTGGTAAACATTTTTTAGGAATCATTACTGTACTGTATAAGGAATAATTTCAAGAGCCCAATGTATTCTATTTCCATATTCAGAAGAAGGGGACAAAAGGATTCTGTGCTGCCTTAGCTCACTGTACTTATATAAAGGTTGGTGGATCTCTTTTTGTTCTGCCAACTTGACTAAATCTCAAGGCCAAGATGCAGTAGAGTGAAAAACAGTCCATATTATTCTTATATAGAATAGAAACAAGGACATGATTGTCTTGCTTGTTTATAGAGGTAAAATCTGAAGATTGTGGAGTTATTATTTTTGTTCCCTAAACCATGTGTCAACCCTTGTGATATATAAAAGAATAGAGCAACATGAGGGAATGAAAGAAAGCACTTTTCATTTAGCAATTCTGCATTCATTACATTAAACTGATTTTTTAGTATATTTATATAAGTTATGTCAATTATAATTGAATTCTTCTGAATATATCTATCAACTGCACATTGATTCGTGCCTCACTTTTTTCAGGACCATTGTAACTTTCAATGGTTACAAACAAATAGTTTTAAGTCAAGAAGTCCTTATTTTGTAAGTTATATTAACAGAATCCGGCAGGTCTGAAAGAACAAACTTAATGAGATTATTTTTAATTGCTTGATTTATTAGGATTTCCTAAGTTTCCTTCTCTGACTGTTAAGCAGCTGGGGGCTTCTACATCTCTTGTCTGATTGTGTAGTAGGCAGCATCTCTTCCTTTTGTTCTCCAAGGTCATCCACAAATTCCATTACAAAAAGAAAGTATGCAAACCCAATGTCCTTTTGAAGGCGCCAACTGTGGTTTGATGAAGACAGCTATTCCTTTGTTTCCTAGAGCTCTAAACCCACCAGAGACCACTGCCTTATGGTCTCCTCACAAGAAGCAACTATATGGGACAATCTCAAATTGGGCAGTCTCAAATCCTCTCCTTATCTGGAGAGGAATTATGAAGAGCTGATCTACTTACCAGCTCTTCATTCTGCTGCAGTCAATAGTTCTGCTTTTTGAGTTCACCATGCATGTCTTCCCTGGATATCTCCCTAGCCAGTTAAATTTCCATAGAGTAATTTTTCCTCCTATGAAGCAGTGAAAGGGGAGAAGATACTGGGAGGAAAATACAGGCAGTCCTCAACTTACAACAATAATGGAGCCTGGAATTCCCATTGTATGTTATGATGGTTGTAAGTCAAGGCACCCATGTGACTGAACTGATTTTTGTGGCAGTTCTAAGCAAATCCATTGTGTGCAATAAGTGGTTTTTGCCAAAAATCAGGCAAAAACATTATAAATCTTGGTCATGTGAATGGGTCTCTACGAATGGCTGTAAATGTGAGCCAGTTCCCAAGTGCCCGAAATTCGATCTTGTGACCATGAGGGAGGAATCTCGAATCCAGATTGTAAATACATTTTGGGGTTCCATTGTAACTTCTAGCTGTTGCTAAGTGAACGGTTATAAGCTGAAGACTATCTGTAAATTTTCAGTTGAATGGGATTATTCAAATCAAATTGAAACGTAAGAAATTTGCAAGAGCCTTGGGGCTGGCTTATCATCTAATTCCACACCAGCCTGTTGTAAACCTTACCAGAACATTCCCTTGGCAACCTATAAATCTATCCTCAAGATGCCAATGAATGATATCTTCTTTCTAACATTTGGCACCCTAAATTTTGATTTGTTTCTTCTGGCTAAGACAGTTGTTTCCTTTGAAGATAGTAGACAGCAGAATGATAATAGGTAACCTGAAATGTATTAGTTTATTACTTATATATATTTATCCATGCATCATTTCTCCTTTTTCTGAAATATATAAATATCAGTGCATCTCTTTGGTTTAGAGGGCAGCTCTGAGGTTTAGAGGGGCAGCTCTCATTATCCTTTTAGTGAGGTCTCCTCCCGCACAGTACTATTTATATCAGTGTTTCTCAACCTTGACAATTTTAAGGCATGTGGACTTCAACTCCCAGAATTCCACAGCCAGCATTGCTGGCTGTGGAATTCTGGGAGTTGAAGTCCACATGCCTTAAAATTGTCAAGGTTGAGAAACACTGATTTATATAATAAAGCACTGCAGTGAGCCTTGGGTTTTTTTTCTTTGTGACCCATGTTTTGATTTCCCCAGAAAAAGTGGTGATTTATTCCATATTGGTATAGCTGAGGATCCAAAATTAGGTTCTTTATGGAGAAATGGACCAATCTGCCTCTTGCAACTAATGGTGGGAACATATGTGTTGGAGGCAGAGCTCAGCTTGAGTGTAGGAGATGCTTCTCCTGGCAATAGAGGCAAATCTGTGGAGGATTACGTCTGCCAGATCCTAAAGTCTAGACAGGCAGCATGTGGGAAATGGGGAGGTTAGATTGCTGAATTAAATAGCTAAGAAAACATTAACTTTCTTTGTTCTGTTTCTTATTGATTCTACTGGACATGTTTTCTGCCGTAGCAAATATTAGCTCTACTGAAGCATTAAGTGGGCATTAAAATGTACTTTTACTATTCAATAGAAAATCCATGACCCAGTGGGTCATTGTTTCAGAGATACTTCCTTACCTAAACAGAGAAACACAACCTCTGCAGGCAAGCAAAAAAAAATTCAGTAGCAATGGGAGCAACATTCAACTTCCTGTTGGCTTCCCCACTGAATTTCTTTGTGGGAAGCAGGCAGTGAAGATTGGAAATCTTCCTTCCTTCCTTCCTTCCTTCCTTCCTTCCTTCCTTCCTTCCTTCCTTCCTTCCCTCCCTCCCTCCCTCCCTCCCTCCCTCCCATTGAGTCATCCTTTCAAAGGTGCTTCCTTACTGGATTCCTCCGTGTCTTCAACAGTGACACAGCTTCTAATACACAGCCCTCACTGGAAAAGTTGGGATACATTCAGATATATGTCTGCCTTGAAAATAACTCATGCTGAACTGTATATCATAGTCAAACATCAGCAAAGGAAATGTTTTATGACATTTTGTATTATGTCATAAACTGCTTTATAATACTATTTATATCATAGAATGTTTTATAAAATTTGACAACTTTCATTTCCAGAGGAATCATGGGCTCTGGATTTTGGATACATTTTGGAAGTTAGCCCATTTGAAGTACCTCGGTTGAAAATGTGTTACACTATAGCGTACCATTTCACTCAGTTAAAGATTATAGGAATCCGAGTTCAGTAGTATATAGATTGTACATAATGATCTACTAAGCACATTTAGCAAAAACAACTCTTAATTATGTTTACTGGTTAATGTGGTTTTGTGAAAAACAAACTGTTATGTGGATGATTTGGCTTATTTGGAATCCTGGAAAAGAGTTTATGTGTGTGTGTATGTGTGCACGTGTGTGTACACATGTGGATGGAGATGGATATTTTAAATTGCCCCGTAGGAGGCACGATCATTGTATTTACTCCGTTTGTGTAGAATCTGGATTTAGTTTTGATTTCCTCAGTTACATGATCTCTGATAGTAACCGGGGGGGGGGGGGGGAATCCTGACAAAGTTACTAAACTGCCGTTTCCAGAATATTAATTTGACTACAGAAAGTCCTCATTAAGTGTAGGGTGACCATTTGTAGTTATAACAGTGATGAAAAAGTAACTCTGCAATTAGTCCTCACATTAACAACCTAGGCAGGCCTTCAAAGCAAAAGAAAGCTGAAGTAAAATCATAAGCACAGTCACAGTTTCACTTAGTGACCACCTCACTTGGGAGTTGCTGGTCCCAATTGTGGTGGAGGACTACCTGTAGTTACTTTTGAGACACTATGCCTATTGCAGCTGTATAAATAACAGATATTGGCAGGCCAGTTTTTAAAAGAACTTTGCTTAAAAAGACAGTTGTGGTTTTACTTATTAAACTTTCTGATCACAGAACTTCTGCTGAATAATGGCAGTTCTTGAACAGGTAACCCTCATTAAACGGCATGTGTTCTTTGTGTAGGCTGTGAGGATATTATTGCCGAGAGCATCTCACTGGAAACCTTAATTGCCATTCTCAAGTGGAGCTCCCAGGCTTATGGCTCCAAGTGGGTACACCGCCAAGCACTGCATTTCCTCTGTGAGGAGTTTTCCCAAGTCATGACTTCAGATGTCTTTTATGAACTTTGCAAAGACCACTTGCAAACTGCTATCCAGTCAGACTACTTACAGGTAATTGTGTCTTCCTATTCAATTATTTTTATTAAGTGCCGAATCAGGCTTTCTTACTAGTGGTATGGAATAGAAGCATGCAGATCCCAAAGCTTTGACCACTGGAGAGAAACAGAAGAAGAAGCAAAACCTTGCTTGAATTATTATGTGCAGAACGGGTTCTTCCTCTTCTCTTATTCTGGCATTTATACACACAAGTTGCTTGCAGAGGTAGTGATTAAGGAAAGCATTCGCCTTTGCTGGCATATAACCCAGCCCAAACTATTGCTTGAAAGCTTAATAATAGCCTAGAAGCAGTTGCAAATTATTTTAAGTGAAACTCTTTTAGACTTAATTTTGGTCTTGCCTTTTCAGAGGTTTATAGAAATTATATAGTAGTCTCACAACTGACAACATATATTTGTGGCAAAAGAATGGGAAACCCAGGCTCCTCGTTGAAATACAGTTTTCTTGTTAGAAAGATACTAAATCTCCTTAATTTTGACTACTTTTCATTCCACCACACTCCTGTTCTAGTTCAGTAAATTAAAAAACTCCATTGATAATTGTTACCTAATTCAAAAAAAGCTCATCTGCATTAAATATTACCTTGAAAAATACATCTTTGTATGCTTTTTTGCTCTGATTATATAGCATGAAAATTGGAAACTTTGGTTCATATACTTGTCTATGGAGATTCTCAGTCATCCAGGTCATAATTATCCCAAAGGTGCTTTTTCACTAGGCAGCTGGAGTTTCTTGCTTTTCTTTGAAGACATTTCACTTCTCATCCAAGAAGCTTCTTTAACTCTGACTGGATGGTAGGGAATGGAAGGATTTATACTCTTTGCAGACAGCTGGTCATTTGCATTCTTTAAGAGAGTCGTTGAGGCCACCTGGAGGTTTATCTGTGTCATCAGAGTCACCTGAGTAGAAAGATGATATCATATCCCTCCCCTTCTGTTGAAAGAGGGCTGTGCAATTTTGACATAAATGGCCTTTTTGACCCCTCTTTCAAACCAACGGTCTGTCCAAAATGTGGATTTTGCTGTCCTCAAAAAAGAGTGGCCTTTGTGTTTTAAATGCCTTTGTCTTTTAAATACCCTAATATTGGAGAAACAAAACAACTACTTCATAAATATATGGCACAACATAGGAGAACAAACCAATCAGGACAAAATTCAGCAGTCCATCTGCATTTAAAAGACACAATTTACACACACATACACGTAATGAAAAGTAGAATACTGTAACAAAGTTCCTTTGTAGAATTAGCAGTGCTAGTAATAAAAACTGTAGGAGTTTGACTGAAATGCGGTGAGCAACAATAGAATATTGTGTTATAAATCTTTGAAATTAAGGAGCTTAATTGGCTGTAATTTATTATTAATCTAAACTTCGTTAGAATAAGCACTGTTTGGCCTAAAAGTTAATTTGATGGTTCTGTGGATTGACCTCAGACTATGTGTTTTTATGCTTTTAAATCCCTCTTCAACAGGCAAGTGAACAAGATATCTTGAAATACCTTGTGAAATGGGGTGAACATCAGTTAATAAAAAGAATTGCAGATCGAGGTAGGTGTTTAATAGATACTATGTTTCATTGTTAATAAGGAAATTCTCATATTTAATCTTTAAATGCTGACTGAAACATGCTTTTTAGTATGAAATGCAGTGCTTAGGAAGCTGACATTCATTCATTCATTCATTCTATCCACTTTTGTCTACAATACTACTAATACTTGTGTGTCAGAAGCACCGAAGTGCTTCCATGGTGAAAGGATTTGCTAGTGATATCACCATTGCCTGGGGGAGTACCCTGTCTATTAAGAGCAGCAGGCCTTTTGGCACATTGATATATGTTGCAGTTATCCACTGCAACTCTGAAATTCTTTATATTTTCATCTGTTTATGTTGTGTATGTGTGTGTTTTGCTAGCTAGTTTAGCTAATAAATGTGTGTAGAGTATTGCGCAATTTACAACCACAGTTGGTACTGGAATTTTGGTCATAAGTCACTGCGATCATAAGTTGAGGCACCACCTGACTGGACTTGATTTTGTAATTTTTTTTATGATCATCGTTAAGCAGGTCTCAGCAGCTGTTAAACAAACCATGTGTTCATTAAGCAAACCAAATGTTCATAAGTGTGAATCCATTTTATCTAAGTGTGAATGGCAAAAAAGTCAGAAAACACGAGCACCTAGCTGTGGGATTTTGCAAGCTGGTTGCTAAGCACCCCAAATGGGATTACATCATTATGGGTGTGATCCAGCAGTCATAACTTAGAGGACATGTTGTAAATAACTTTTTTCCAATATGTCATAACGTTAAACAACCAGTTTTAAGTCGAGGACTACCTGTATCATGCTTTTTCTTTAAATTTGAATATTGAAGGAAAAACCTCAGTACATGCCTGATAGTCCAGTTTACCAAGCCACCACATTTAAATGTAGTCCATATATTTGGCCGGTGTACTATATATTACGATGGTGATGGTGATGGTGTGATGATGGTGATGATAATGTTATCCATTCAGTCATGACAGACTCTTGGAAATTCTATGGGCCAGGTCTCTCCACATCTTCCAGTCTTGCACTGCTTCTTTGACTTGTTTGATGTTCTGGCTGGTGTCAGCTTTGAACGTATATTGCAGTGATGAGAAGGCAATTCTAAGATGTTATGACATTAAAATCCTAAATAAAGTATAAATCAGCATGGGTCTCCCAGACTCTCTTTTCTGGTCAGCAGAGCTTCCACTCATACAGAAGTCAGAAAAAATGTATGATGAGCATTAAAATAAGCTTAATAAAGCTTTTCAAACAAAAGGGAAACAATACTGTTCCAAAAATCTAAGGGCAAAAAAGTAGAAAACTCCAGTCCCTATGGTTACCTCAATTTTAGCTTCTAGCATCTCTGTTTTAGGGAACATGCTTATACGTAAGTAACAGTAATGTTACTTATATGATAATAGGTCTCAGATCAGCTTACAGTAAAAATTAACCCAAATAAAAAAAAACTAAAGCCATTAAAAAAAACTTTTAACAATAGCATTTTTAAAAATAAATAAATATAGAAGTTCTTTTATTTGAGTTAATTTTACAGTAAGCTAGTCCGAGACCTGAATTTCATATACAGTAAGTAATGTTCATAAGTAAGAAATAACAAAAAATTAGAATAACTATGTCTTTAATCAATTTTTTTAAAAAAATATTAGAACACATAAGTAAAACAATTTATTCAATTTGTCAGAACCCAATTTACTGAGTGGCACGGCTCATAGTGTGAACAAGCGTGGTGTAAAGAGGCGAGATCTTGATATTGAGGAATTAAAAGAAATCCTTTCCCCTCTCTTACCGTTCGTCCGCACTGAGCACATCCTGCCTACGAGTAGTGAAGTACTGACAGATTCAGTAAGTATATTTTAAAGTTTCCTTTGAATCCTGCTGCAGCTTTTTATGCTGCTGTCCATGAGAAAAATGCAGGAAAAAAATGGGCCGGGAAGAGTCCAATCAAGTTTAGGGGGCTTGTTCATTTGGTGATATCCAACAGATCACCAAATCACCACCAAAGAACAGATCTCTCACCCCTGATTTAGATCATTATGTAAAATTTATTGTTGTTTTGGAAGCTTTGGGGTACATGCTCTCGTTTTTTTAAAATTTGTATAGGTACAGTTCTATTCTTTACTGGTGACTATCATCAAGTCATACACGGTTTGTTCTTCTATACTTAAAAATAATTGTTACCTTTCTGATGTGATGTTTTCTTTTAAAGATGAAGAGAGGTCTCATTAGTACACCTCCTTCAGACATGCTGCCAACAGCAGAAGGGGGAAAGTCAAATGTGTGGCTGCGACAAAAAAATGCCGGAATTTATGTGAGGCCGAGGCTGTTCTCACCATATGTGGAGGAAGCTAAGGTAAGATGATGTATTAATGCTGCCATCCATCTCACAAATAGCTTGCGGTTTACCCAGCCTGCCATGTAACTCATCTTGCAGTTTACCCAGCCTGCCATGTAACTCATCTGTTTTATATTCAGAATGGTATTTAAAATTTATTATGAGTTGGAAGTGCAAAAGTACCTAGGTTAATATGACTTTGAAACCTTTAACAGACATCTGCAAGCAGACATCAATATTTCTGAATATTAANACATGATAGCAGTGTTCCAATATCTCAGGGGCTGCCACAAAGAAGAGGGAGTCAAGCTATTCTCCAAAGCACCTGAAGGCAGGACGAGAAGCAACGGGTGGAAACTGATCAAGGAGAGAAGCAACCTAGAACTAAGGAGAAACTTCCTGACAGTTAGAACAATTAACCAGTGGAACAACCTGCCTCCAGAAGCGGTGAATGCGCCAACACTGGAAGTTTTTAAGAAGAAACTGGACAGCCATTTGTTTGAAATGGTATAGGGTTTCCTGCCTGAGCAGGAGGTTGGACTAGATGACCTCCGAGGTCCCTTCCAACTTTATCATTATTATTATTATTATCTCTTCTCATCTATTTGAGTTTTCCCTGAGCATGCTCCATCCCCTTCACCCCCATACATATATACACTTTCCAGTTTGCCTAGACAGAGGAAGGCATCCTCTTCCTAAACAGAACTGAGCCATGACTGTCAGCTTCCTTCTGGGTGTGCAGGAAGGGACTGCGTGCTTTTATTTACAAGAGAAAGAACTGCACACTCTTTGTGAATGTCTTCTTCTACGGACTGCTTTCAAGAAGAAAGGCTTGCCAGCCACTTTCTGCCCACCAGAGGTGTAGGGAGAGATAATCCAGATCTTTGATGCAATTCAGTTTCCCAGATTGGTCAGACAGTGTGAAATCTGATCCTGTTTTCTGTTTGTGCGTTATTTATTCAAGACAGTTTGCACTATAATGCACTATAATTCGATTTTAAAACAGAAACTATTTATTTATTCGTGGTTTTTAGTATCGCCTGTTCACCGCCCTGAGTCCCGCAAGGGAGATAGGGCGGTATATAAATTTAATTAATAAATAAATAAATAAATAAATAAATAAATAAATAAATACATTTTACATGAAGATTTTTTTTTGCAACCCTTGTTCTTTGTACAGTGAAATCCTTTGATATTTTTGGTTATCAGCAATATTTCAGGTAATATGCAGGTGGTTTGTGTTTGTAAGATTGATGAATTAAGACCCACATTAGCAGAGTAGCTTCTTTGAATATTAGTGAGCCCATTAAAATCATCTGAATGATTTACATGAAAAAAAAGGATTAGTGAGTCATAAGAGTAGAAGCTGCCCATGTTTAATATAAAGAATATATAAAATTATACATAAAGGAAAGAAAACTATACTTTCTGGAATGTAATATTTTATTATCTATTCTTATCTACTATTATATGGTCACTTTTTTTAAAAAGAAGGCTATATCTAGTATTTATTACCTTTTTATATCAGTACATTAGAGCAAAACATTTCTTTTACCTTTGTTGTTTCAGTCACTTCTGGATGAGATGATGGTAGAACAAACTGACCTTGTCCGTTTACGGATGGTTAGAATGTCCAATGTACCAGATACCCTCTACATGGTAAACAATGCTGTTCCACAGTGCTGTCATATGATAAATCACCAGCAAATGACCAGTAATCAGTCCAGTCCTCCTTCAGTTGTAGCCAATGAAATTCCAGGTATGTTTATAAACCCAATTCATAAATACATTGTTATTGGTTGCAAAATTCTTTAACACTGAAATACCAGAGTCAACATGATTAGAGTTTCATGAAAAAATAAAAACAGGAGGACAAGTGCATGATAATGAATATAGGGTCATAATACCCTGATAATTTTTAACAGGGCATTTCTAGATCTCTTCATTGCAAAGAAAAAAAAATGAATGTGGGAATTTTGTCCTGTGCAAGCTGGTCCAACGTAAATATGTTAATAGAAAAAATATTTCTCCCTTTTTCCATTTCTGTAAGTTTAGACAGAAGTAAAATGTATTAGTTCATCCGTAATGCATGTTTGCATAATTCATAAATTCACATTAGTTTGGTATTTTTGATTAATGTAAGACTCACTTTAAAAACACATACATTTCTGTATAATCAAAAAAGAAAGTGGTGGATGTTTATGTTTGACATAATATATTCGTACTAAGAAGTACCACAGAGATTGTTGATATAAAACAAGATGTAGCCATGGTTGCTTCAGGTTTGGGGTACAGCATGTGTATTAGAACATGCATAAACAGTGGATGGTGTTCAAAGGTTCTTGTGATGCCAGAAATTTTTATGGGCATTCTTCATTTAAAGTTTATATATAAGAGAAAGACTTTTATAAAGCAGTCCTCCAAATGCTGACCTTCATTGAAGCCAATCCAAGAACTAAGCTTAAATGAACTGCCAAAAGTGAATTTCAGGAGGACAAGTGTGGTGCCAGCACTCAAGAATTAGCTTTTTGCCAGCTGCCAATATGGTATTGGAAGTAAAGGTATTTGATCCTGTCCCATGCTTTGCTACTCACAACAATCCATCAGTGGTAAGAGAGAAGAAAATGGGATGCCCAGATTTGGCTAGAAAACTGCTTTTTATTACACGTGTTCCTCCTCATGCAAAAAAATCCTTGGGAGTTGTGAACAGCATAATAAAAGCTGAGCTGCATAGCTGTTACAGTTATCTTGCGGTTATGATCAAGAAAATTGTTGTTGAACACAAACCGTCAACCCTTGAAATTAATTCCAGTCACTGGATTGGTATAGGATTATCAGCTGGTGATGATCAGCCTTGATCAGTGACCAGAATAGTTGAAGACACTGAGCCAAGCTGGATAGCGCTTGTAAGGACAAATAAATTTGTGGTGGGTCGGGTGGCTTTGAAAGCTTTGGGGGTGGGGGAAGGCCACAGTGGGCAACATTGATTCATGAAGATGAATGAAGCTGGAATATTTCAGGAGGATTTTTTTTTCCCTTTGGGAGGTAGTTGGATCCTTTTAAAAAAAAAACTATAGAAAGCTTGTTTTCTTACATAGCAGTTTTCATTTATTTCCCCAATTCAAAATGACAAAAAAATATGCAATCAAAGAGGGAACTTCTGGAAATTAAATAACAGACAGATTTGGAAGCTGCAACAAAACTCTGTTAAAAATTATCTTACAATGTATTTAAGGGACAGAGGACAGTACAGCTGCATTTCCTTCATTTCCATCTTAGTGAACCCATTGAAAACTTTACCATTCAGACCACCTGAATTCAGTATAAGCACCTGAAGACACATTGAATGGAAACTAATCAAGGAGAGAACCAATCTAGAACTAAAGAGAAATGTCCTGACAGTTAGAACAATTAATCAGTGAAACGATTTGCCTCCAGAAGTTGTAAGTGGTCCAACACTGGAAGTTTTTAAGAAGAGACTGGACAGCCATTTGTTTCCCTCCTGAGCCGGGGGTTGGACTAGAAGACCTCCAAGATCCATTCCAATTCTGTTATTCTGTTATTCATATTGGCTAAACTAATGGAAAGAGGTAGAATGAAGAGATTTCTTGGAAAATATTAGTGGGGAAATACTGTAAAAGGAGTTAGACCTTAGTTGTACCGGCAGCTCGATTGCATAGCATTAGATAGGATTCCCACATGTGCTGCAGAGTGCATCTCGACCCATAGAGCAAATTTGGAAATACTTGGGAGGATGGGTAGTGTTGATGGTCCATTTTGCATAAAGAACATCCAGGAACGATAACAGAATAACAGAATTGGAAGGGATCTTGGAGCTCTTTCTTCTGGTCCAATCCCCTGGTCAAGCAGGAAACTCTATACCAGTGGTGGCGAACCTATGGCACGGGTGCCAGAGGCGGCACTCAGAGCCCTCTCTGTGGACACCGCGCCGTCGTCCCAGTCCTAGGCCTTCAGCTGGGTTTTACAAAACCTTTTCGCTTTAGGCCTCTGCCGCCGTGTGCAAAAAAAAAAAAGGTTCAATCAATCAGTCAATTTCAACTTCTTGCAGGAAAAAAAAATCTTGCAAAGTTGGAATTGATTGATTGAACTTTTTAGTCCCACCCAGTCTACCGTTACCACCGCAGCCACGCCCACCCAATGGGCCACACCCACCCAATGGGCCACACTCACCCGACACCCAACGATGCATAAGTGGTTTTGGGTTGCAGTTTGGGCACTCGGTCTCTAAAAGGTTCGCCATCACTGCTCTATACCATTTCAGACAAATTGTTGTCCAATTTCTTCTTTAAAATCACCCACAATTTCTGGAGGCAAGCCGTTCCACTGGTTAATTTTTCTAACTGTCAGGAAATTTCTCAGTTCTAGGTTGCTTCTTTCCTTGATTAATTTCCACCCATTGCTTCTTGTCCTGCCTTCAGGTGCTTATACTGAATTCAGGTGGGAAAACTGATCTGAATGGTAAAGTTTTCAGTGGGTTTCAATATAAGATGAAAATGAAGGAAATTCATCTGTACTGTTCTCTGCCCAACTTTGTAGCTTGAGTCATTATTGCTGACACATGTCTTTGTGAACAATTGCTTTTGGATAAGTTCTTTCTTAGCGTAAATATCTACCTTAAATAAACTTGGGCTCTGTTGAAGCTCATTACAAGGATGCAGAACAAATTTCAATTCGGATTGTTTTCGGTTTGTTTTTTTCTCAGTTCCTCATCTCTCTGTTGTTAAAGAAATGGTCAGACGGCTGCAAGAGCTCCGCCATACTGAGCANAAATAGCTTGCGGTTTACCCAGCCTGCCATGTAACTCATCTTGCAGTTTACCCAGCCTGCCATGTAACTCATCTGTTTTATATTCAGAATGGTATTTAAAATTTATTATGAGTTGGAAGTGCAAAAGTACCTAGGTTAATATGACTTTGAAACCTTTAACAGACATCTGCAAGCAGACATCAATATTTCTGAATATTAAGTCTTCCTTTTTCCAGGTTCTCATCCTGGATTCACTAAGGATTCTTTACAGTATATGACTATCTGATAAATTAGAGCAGAGGTCCCCAACCTTTTGGGCACCAGGGACCGGTTCCAGGGAGAAAAGTTTTTCCGTGGACTGGAGTGTGTGTGGGTTTGTGTGCTGCCTGCATCTCACGGATGGGGCTTTGCTTGTTTCTGCGGACTGGTTGCTGACATGCCACGGCCTGGTACCGGTCCACGGACCAGGGGCTTGGGACCCCTGAATTAGAAGGTAGAAAAGCTTCCATCTCCTTAGTGCTGGTATCTCCACAAAGAAACAGGATTTCAGATTTTTTTCTTCCACTCTACCAGAGGAATGCTGTGGATATAATTTACTTGGACTTTAGTAAGGCATTTGACAAAGTAGATCACAACCTACTACTTGATAAGATAGAAAAATGCAGGTTAGACAGCATCACCACCAGATGGATCCGTAGCTGGCTGACCGGCCGTACTCAGCGTGTGGTCCTCAATGGAACCGCATCTACATGGAGAGAAGTGTGTAGTGGGGTGCCCCAGGGCTCTGTTCTGGGCCCAGTGCTCTTCAACATCTTCATCAACGATCTGGACGAGGGGATAGATGGGGAACTCATCAAATATGCAGACGACACTAAGCTGGCAGGAATAGCCAACATTCCAGAAGACAGGCTTAGGATACAGGAGGATCTGGACAGACTTGAACACTGGGCGCTATCTAACAAAATGAAATTGAGTGGTGAAAAAAGTAAGGTTCTACATTTAGGCAAGAAAAACCAAATGTGCAGGTATAGTATAGGGGGTACCTTGCTTAATAGTAGTAACTGCGAGAGGGACCTCGGAGTCCTAGTGGACAATCATTTAAATATGAGCCAGCAGTGTGCTGCAGCTGCCAAAAAAGCCAACACAGTGCTAGGCTGCATTAACAGGGGGATAGAATCAAGATCACGTGAAGTATTAATACCACTTTACAATGCCTTGGTAAGGCCACACTTGGAATACTGTATCCAGTTTTGGTCACTACGATGTAAAAAAGATGTTGAGACTCTAGAAAGAGTACAGAGAAGAGCAACAAAGACGATTAGGGGACTGGAGGCTAAAACATATAAGGAACGGTTGCTGGAATTGGGTATGTCTAGTTTAACGAAGAGAAGGACGAGGGGGGACATGATAGCAGTGTTCCAATATCTCAGGGGCTGCCACAAAGAAGAGGGAGTCAAGCTATTCTCCAAAGCACCTGAAGGCAGGACGAGAAGCAACGGGTGGAAACTGATCAAGGAGAGAAGCAACCTAGAACTAAGGAGAAACTTCCTGACAGTTAGAACAATTAACCAGTGGAACAACCTGCCTCCAGAAGCGGTGAA
>NW_015386702.1:456485-541201 GCF_001527695.2 Protobothrops mucrosquamatus
CCTGACAGTTAGAACAATTAACCAGTGGAACAACCTGCCTCCAGAAGCGGTGAATGCGCCAACACTGGAAGTTTTTAAGAAGAAACTGGACAGCCATTTGTCCGAAATGGTATAGGGTTTCCTGCCTGAGCAGGAGGTTGGACTAGATGACCTCCGAGGTCCCTTCCAACTTTATCATTATTATTATTATTATTATCTCTTCTCATCTATTTGAGTTTTCCCTGAGCATGCTCCATCCCCTTCACCCCCATACATATATACACTTTCCAGTTTGCCTGGACAGAGGAAGGCATCCTCTTCCTAAACAGAACTGAGCCATGACTGTCAGCCTCCTTCTGGGTGTGCAGGAAGGGACTGCGTGCTTTTATTTACAAGAGAAAGAACTGCACACTCTTTGTGAATGTCTTCTTCTACGGACTGCTTTCAAGAAGAAAGGCTTGCCAGCCACTTTCTGCCCACCAGAGGTGTAGGGAGAGATAATCCAGATCTTTGATGCAATTCAGTTTCCCAGATTGGTCAGACAGTGTGAAATCTGATCCTGTTTTCTGTTTGTGCATTATTTATTCAAGACAGTTTGCACTATAATGCACTACAATTCGATTTTAAAACAGAAACTATTTATTTATTCGTGGTTTTTAGTATCGCCTGTTCACCGCCCTGAGTCCCACAAGGGAGATAGGGCGGTATATAAATTTAATAAATAAATAAATAAATAAATAAATTTTACATGAAGATTTTTTTTTGCAACCCTTGTTCTTTGTACAGTGAAATCCTTTGATATTTTTGGTTATCAGCAATATTTCAGGTAATATGCAGGTGGTTTGTGTTTGTAAGATTGATGAATTAAGACCCACATTAGCAGAGTAGCTTCTTTGAATATTAGTGAGCCCATTAAAATCATCTGAATGATTTACATGAAAAAAAAGGATTAGTGAGTCATAAGAGTAGAAGCTGCCCATGTTTAATATAAAGAATATATAAAATTATACATAAAGGAAAGAAAACTATACTTTCTGGAATGTAATATTTTATTATCTATTCTTATCTACTATTATATGGTCACTTTTTTAAAAAAGAAGGCTATATCTAGTATTTATTACCTTTTTATATCAGTACATTAGAGCAAAACATTTCTTTTACCTTTGTTGTTTCAGTCACTTCTGGATGAGATGATGGTAGAACAAACTGACCTTGTCCGTTTACGGATGGTTAGAATGTCCAATGTACCAGATACCCTCTACATGGTAAACAATGCTGTTCCACAGTGCTGTCATATGATAAATCACCAGCAAATGACCAGTAATCAGTCCAGTCCTCCTTCAGTTGTAGCCAATGAAATTCCAGGTATGTTTATAAACCCAATTCATAAATACATTGTTATTGGTTGCAAAATTCTTTAACACTGAAATACCAGAGTCAACATGATTAGAGTTTCATGAAAAAATAAAAACAGGAGGACAAGTGTATGATAATGAATATAGGGTCATAATACTCTGATAATTTTAACAGGGCATTTCTAGATCTCTTCATTGCAAAGAAAAAAAAATGAATGTGGGAATTTTGTCCTGTGCAAGCTGGTCCAACGTAAATATGTTAATAGAAAAAACATTTCTCCCTTTTTCCATTTCCATTATCCAAGTTTAGACAGAAGTAAAATGTATTAGTTCACCGTAATGCATGCTTGCATAATTCATAAATTCATATTAGTTTGGTATTTTTGATTAATGTGAGACTCACTTTAAAAATACATACATTTCTGCATAATCAAAAAAGAAAGTGGTGGATGTTTATGTTTGACATAATATATTCGTACTAAGAAGTACCACAGAGATTGTTGATATAAAACAAGATGTAGCCATGGTTGCTTCAAGTTTGGGGTATAGCATGTGTATTAGAACATGCATAAACAGTGGATGGTGTGCAAAGGTTCTTGTGATGCCAGAAATTTTTATGGGCATTCTTCATTTAAAGTTTATATATAAGAGAAAGACTTTTATAAAGCAGTCCTCCAAATGCTGACCTTCATTGAAGCCAATCCAAGAACTAAGCTTAAATGAACTGCCAAAAGTGAATTTCAGGAGGACAAGTGTGGTGCCAGCACTCAAGAATTAGCTTTTTGCCAGCTGCCAATATGGTATTGGAAGTAAAGGTATTTGATCCTGTCCCATGCTTTGCTACTCACAGCAATCCATCAGTGGTAAGAGAGAAGAAAACGGGATGCCCAGATTTGGCTAGAAAACTGCTTTTTATTACACGTGTTCCTCCTCATGCAAAACAATCCTTGGGAGTTGTGAACAGCATAATAAAAGCTGAGCTGCATAGCTGCTACAGTTATCTTGCGGTTATGATCAAGAAAATTATTGTTGAACACAAACCGTCAACCCTTGAAATTAATTCCAGTCACTGGATTGGTATAGGATTATCAGCTGGTGATGATCAGCCTTGATCAGTGACCAGAATAGTTGAAGACACTGAGCCAAGCTGGATAGCGCTTGTAAGGACAAATAAATTTGTGGTGGGTCGGGTGACTTTGAAAGCTTTGGGGGGGGGGGGAAGGCCACAGTGGGCAACATTGATTCATGAAGATGAATGAAGCTGGAATATTTCAGGAGGATTTTTTTTCCCTTTGGGAGGTAGTTGGATCCTTTAAAAAAAAAAACTATAGAAAGCTTGTTTTCTTACATAGCAGTTTTCATTTATTTCCCCAATTCAAAATGACAAAAAAAATATGCAATCAAAGAGGGAACTTCTGGAAATTAAATAACAGACAGATTTGGAAGCTGCAACAAAACTCTGTTAAAAATTATCTTACAATGTATTTAAGGGACAGAGGACAGTACAGCTGCATTTCCTTCATTTCCATCTTAGTGAACCCATTGAAAACTTTACCATTCAGACCACCTGAATTCAGTATAAGCACCTGAAGACAGGACAAGAAACATCGAATGGAAACTAATCAAGGAGAGAACCAATCTAGAACTAAAGAGAAATGTCCTGACAGTTAGAACAATTAATCAGTGAAACGATTTGCCTCCAGAAGTTGTAAGTGGTCCAACACTGGAAGTTTTTAAGAAGAGACTGGACAGCCATTTGTTTCCCTCCTGAGCCGGGGGTTGGACTAGAAGACCTCCAAGATCCATTCCAATTCTGTTATTCTGTTATTCATATTGGCTAAACTAATGGAAAGAGGTAGAATGAAGAGATTTCTTGGAAAATATTAGTGGGGAAATACTGTAAAAGGAGTTAGACCTTAGTTGTACCGGCAGCTCGATTGCATAGCATTAGAGAGGATTCCCACATGTGCTGCAGAGTGCATCTCGACCCATAGAGCAAATTTGGAAATACTTGGGAGGATGGGTAGTGTTGATGGTCCATTTTGCATAAAGAACATCCAGGAACGATAACAGAATAACAGAATTGGAAGGGATCTTGGAGCTCTTTCTTCTGGTCCAATCCCCTGCTCAAGCAGGAAACTCTATACTAGTGGTGGCGAACCTATGGCACGGGTGCCAGAGGCGGCACTCAGAGCCCTCTCTGTGGGCACGCGCGCCGTCGCCCCAGTCCTAGGCCTTCAGCTGGGTTTTATAAAACCTTTTCACTTTAGGCCTCTGCCACCGTGTGCAAAAAAAAAAAAGGTTCAATCAATCAGTCAATTTCAACTTCTCGCAGGAAAAAAAAATCTTGCAAAGTTGGAATTGATTGATTGAACTTTTTAGTCCCACCCAGTCTGCCGTTACCCCCCGCTGCCATGCCCACCCAATGGGCCACACCCACCCAATGGGCCACACTCACCCGGCACCCAACGATGCATAAGTGGTTTTGGGTTGCAGTTTGGGCACTCGGTCTCTAAAAGGTTCGCCATCACTGCTCTATACCATTTCAGACAAATTGTTGTCCAATTTCTTCTTTAAAATCACCCACAATTTCTGGAGGCAAGCTGTTCCACTGGTTAATTTTTCTAACTGTCAGGAAATTTCTCAGTTCTAGGTTGCTTCTTTCCTTGATTAATTTCCACCCATTTCTTCTTGTCCTGCCTTCAGGTGCTTATACTGAATTCAGGTGGGAAAACTGATCTGAATGGTAAAGTTTTCAGTGGGTTTCACTATAAGATGGAAATGAAGGAAATTCATCTGTATTGTTCTCTGCCCAACTTTGTAGCTTGAGTCATTATTGCTGACACATGTCTTTCTGAACAATTGCTTTTGGATAAGTTCTTTCTTAGCGTAAATATCTACCTTAAATAAACTTGGGCTCTGTTGAAGCTCATTACAAGGATGCAGAACAAATTTCAATTCGGATTGTTTTCGGTTTGTTTTTTTCTCAGTTCCTCATCTCTCTGTTGTTAAAGAAATGGTCAGACGGCTGCAAGAGCTCCGCCATACTGAGCAAGTCCAGCGAGCTTATGCTCTGAACTGTGGAGAAGGAGCCACGGTCAGTTATGAGATTCAGATCCGTGTATTGAGGGAATTTGGACTTTCTGATTCTGCTGCTGAGTTGTTGCAGGTATGAAGCGATGAAGGCAGCATGCAAGTAAGCTGGTGGAACCTGCATGCATTCAATGTCAGAAGTAACTAGCATGTGCAAAAGTGTTGAAGAGTGCACTCATTCACGGAGGAAAGCTTAAAGGGAACATTGCAGTTACATATTGTAATGTCAAAAAAGAATACTGTAGGTCAGATGACCTGGTTTCTAACTGATGAGCAAGAAAGTATTCCCATTGCTCCTTTATACTGCTCTATTCTAAATGTGAGTTATCTACCATGCAAAACAATGAAAATGCTTAATAAAAATTGTAGTCATCTAAAGCTTTAGGTTCAAATATGCTGATAAAAAGATGTTAAAAACCCTGCTGGCTCAGGAAGATGTTAAAAACCATGCTGGCTCAGGAATTCTGGGAGTTGAAGTCCACGAGTCATAAAAGAGCCAGGGTTGCCAACCCTGCCCTAGACCTAAAGCCCATACAGTACAGAGTCACCCTATCATGATCTACAGGATGAGAATTTATGTAGTTTTATGCTTAAGATGGAACAGGAAAAGTTACTGTATTTTGCCCACTTGTCCACTCTGTAATTAGATACGTATATAGATCCCATTGGGCTGGCATGTTATGTTTGTTTTGCCCAGGCAAAATAATTGTAATGCAAACATACCATGTTTCCATATTGTTGGCATGGAGGACAAAGTACGACCATCCATTTATCTGTATGGAGTTGAAGAGTTGAAATGCAGAAGTTTCTGTGATCTCTCCCTGCATTTCTTGTTCTGTCTTTCTGCTGCAGAATCCTCACAAGTTCTTCCCTGACGAGCACTTTGGAGACGAAAGCCCACTTCTGAGCTTGAGACAGTCAGGCCGATGTCGTGTGAACAGCACGCCCACTGCAGAAACCATGTTTACAGACCTAGACTCTTTTGTGGCCTTCCATCCACCACTGCCTCCTCCTCCCCCTCCTTATCATCCACCAGCAACTCCAGTTCACAGTCAGTTCAAAGTTGGATGGAAGCAAAGAGCCCAGAGTCAGCATCCCTCACGTTCTTTTTCTTACCCTTGTAACCATTCACTCTTCCATGCCAGAACAGCTCCCAAAGCTGCCCTGCCCAATTATTTCTCCAGTGTGAAAGGCACACCTCCAGATTGCACTAACACTACAGGCCTGGGAAGACAGACAGTTGCAGCTGCAGCAGCCGTGGTGGCTGCTGAAAAGCAAGTGGTAAGAGCGTCTTTTTATTTTATGCACACAATACATTTTTAAATTTAAGAGATTTTTTTTTTAAGTTGTATATTTTTTTACCTGTTTGTAAGCTACCCAGAGTCATAAATATGAGATGGGTGGCTATATAACGTAGATGTATATCGGTATTAATTTACTACTGCAGGGTGCTGCGAATAAGACTTGGCATTTTAAGTTTACCATTATAACCGTTGGAAATGGAGCATGCTTCATTTTGACACCGTTGATTGTGATCAAGCACTGTGGCATTGAATTGTTCTACAGGAGGTGGTACAAGCTGTTATATAATTTCCTTGTGGTCTAAGTTGATAACAAATGACTGTAACAAGCCCTCCAGATAGATAGATTTATGTGACAAAGCAGATTGGTTTAATAAATTGACTCAAGCTCTTGCCAATGAAGATGCCAGGACTGCTAGATAGCATTAACCTACAAAAAATAAAGCAAATATTTATATGGTGTGTAGAAGAGGTAATCCAGTGAAGGTTTAAATGAAGCAGAAGCTAACACAATGGGCAGCAAACCAAGTTCTTGCTCAAGGATTCATTTTCCTCCAAAGGCCATCAAAGGAACATATCAAGAGGTAAAAAAAATGGTAAACCAGAATAAGTGAATGTAGTAGCTGGGAATTTTACTCACATTAAATCCTTTCCTATAGATTGCATCCAAATTTTCTGTGAAGAGTTTTCTCTTACACTTTTGCTTTTAAGTTAGTTTATGCATAAGATACTAATTTTGGTTCTTCTGTGTTTTTATCAAAGAAATGAAGAAAGTGTATACTTAAAAAAAAACAAACCAAATCCTATTAACCACTTTCAGCCAACAGCTGATGAAAAAACTTTATAAGGTAGCCATTCAACGTATAAATATTTATTTATTTATTTATTTTATTTGTCACATATTCATTCTGCCCATTTCACTTAAGTGACTCCGGGTAGCTTACAATAAAAACATGTCACAAGATATAAAAGCCTAAATAAGAACAGTTAAAAACAGAATTAAAGTTTAGGTTTACAGTATTGAAGCTAAAAAGGTAATATATGGTATATGTTGTAATATAATCTATATAATGCATAATAATATAACACATACAAACACACACATGCACATGGGTATGTGTTAAAACATTAATATATAATATATTAAATATATTTTAATCTTATGTTATAAATATATAAAATGGCATGGTTCCTCTTACAGAGCATAGTCTATAAATAATAAAAGCTGGCTTTTAAGGACTTATGCATAAAAATCATGAATTTAGTAACGTTTCGTGAAAAGTCACAATGTAAATTATACTAGAAATACATTCTACTTAGTTAACAGTTCTTCTGCTGTAAGGGGAATAGTCAAATGTGTTTTCTTTTCATTATTAACAAACTTCTCATAATGATCCTGTAGGAAGCTCTGCTCATATTTAGATCATTCCTAGTGCTAAGTCCAAGTAGTGAAAAAAATATCTCACTGAATGAAGCTGAACAAACTAAAGCTTGAATGTTTAGGATATCTTACTAAAAATCTAACTACTGATCAACTGTTTTAAGAAGGAAATTATTTGCAGTTATTTATATGTTTAGAATTTATAAGACCACTTGAATTTACAAGAGCTTTGATTTGTGGGCTTTATTTTCAGGCGTAACTATTCAGATTTTTCCCATTTGAAATCACCTGTTACTCCTTTCTGAAATTTAAGTCATGCTTGATATAGATTGTTCTAAAGATTTGTTCAAGTCATAAATAGCACTGAGTTGTTTGAGATTTATATATATATGTGTATTCAAGATTGTTTAAATTACTTACAATGGATTTACTTTTAAATAAAAAAGTGCTATCAGAGTGTCATAGAATCATAGGATTGTAAGGGATCTTGGTCTTTTAATCCAAACTCCTGAACAGAAAAGCAATCCTAATAGATTTTGTTCAATAATTGTAATAAAAAGTAAAAAAAAACAACAGGTACAGGTACAGGAGTCCCTGTGGATTTTACTCCGCTAGTCCTTGCCAACTCTCGGGGGCAGTGCTCCTCTCCGTTTCAAGGCCATTGAGTCATCGCTGTCCGAAGACATTTCCATGACCAGCATGATATCACAGAGCACTGTTACCTTCCAACCAAAGTAGTACCTATTTATCTACTAATACTTGTAATAATTGGGTTACAAATAATTGTTAACGATAGTTAAAATATACTAGCATAATGTCATTATTTGAACATGAATAATAATAAAGATAGAGTCACAAGCAAAAATAACTGATAAAAAAAAGTCTGATTTCATTTTTTAAAAAGCCTGCTTAGAACACCTATTCCAATCTCTGTGATAAATTTGTTGCTGACCAGTGTTACCTGTATTATCAACAAATCATAATTAAAGCATTCCATGTACAGTTATTACTTCTCAGAATCTGCCTATTGAATTAATGAATTCAGTAGGAGCTTCCCATTAATAAGCAATCCAAATGCATCTCTACAGGAAACACACAAAATTGACAGGCCTGCACATAGGACTATACAAAAGTTCTGCTTTTGGTAAGATGTTGGGCTATTTCACTTTTCTGCATTAATATGACTATGTTTGTTGTCATGTGTGACTTTTTAACTAGTTTGCTTAGAAAGCCTCAATTCTTTGTGCTCAAATCAGAGCCTTTGATTTCAAAAGCTAACTGCTTATATAAACATTAATATAAAATACTATATAGTTTATGAATAATTATTTCTTATTAGCTTTGGAAAAGGAAATACAATATGATATATAAAACAGGGCAAGTTGGATGTCAGACTTTAAACTGTGTAATGCTGGATTTTTGTAGGGCAATGTAGTCCTGGCACAGCTAGATGATGACAGCACAAGTTGAAATTGATTTTCTCTTTTTCAGGGTATTCATCAGCCTGTTCTCAATGAGCTAATGCCGGATATTGCAATGGGTGTGTCAACTATGTCTCTGAAGGACAGGAGGCTGCCAGAGCTTACAGTGGACACGGAGCCTGTTCCGGAAGTTACACCAGGACCACCTCAGCACATTTCATGCATTCAGACAAGGCACATACATAGTTCACGGAAGAAACATTCAGCTGAGCAAAAATTGGACCCTAGAGAGAATCAGCAGGAATATCCCGATTTCTACGATTTCTCAAATGCTGCATGCAGGCCTTCTACTCCTTCCCTTGCCAGGCACATCCCTTTACCTTCCCAAGGTATCTATTTTGGCCCAGATTTATATAGCCACAATAAAGCATCACCCAACGGCTTAAAAACCACTCAGTTACCTAACCACATCTCTCCTAAAAAACTAGAAGATTCTAGGAGAGACTATGCACTTTCTCAAGAAGGGCATTCACACAGACAAAAAAATGAAACGATACACCTCAATGTCTTAGAACAACCTCCCCAGCGGCTGGACTTGGCTTTGGCTGCCCAGGAGAACCCTGGGAATATATCCATTCACGCAAGGGGACGAACAAAAATGGAAACGGATTTAACGTACGGCCTAACCTCTAGTAGACCTTCCCTGCCTTTGTACAGGGAAGAAATCCATAACGAACCATCTAGCAGGAGATTGGCCAACACGGAGCCCCTGGAAAGTGAAGTCCAGAGAAATGCAGATCTGGAAAGAGAAGAGGTTGTGAGTAGAGGAAGAAAGTCTCCCGACTTCCTATACAAAAAATCTGCCCTCTGAAAACCCTCCACCTCCACTTCTTCTCCGTGCCTAAGACTTGTGAAAGATCAGTCTTTGAAATCCCTGGCCTGAGATTTTCTCCGGCCAGTTTTTTTTTCTCCCAATGCCAGCCGCTATATCATTTTTTTAATTATTATTTTTGTATATACATGGCTTCATTAAGAAATGGCATGCTCCCAGTTTATTTGGAATGCTGCTTCAGGGTTTATGTTTTCAACAGAGTTTGCTAAAATTCTCAAAAATATATTTTAACTGGCACCTTTAAAAGAGGAAAATAAAAGGTAGCCTTTTTGCACCTGTACATTAATTTTATTAATTTTTATATTGGTATGTTAAACTTCTACTGTCATATTTTATAGGACTGTATGTTCATACTATTTTGAGTGTCTTTTTTTTTTAAAGAAATCATTTCCCAGTATTCAGTGTGCATTAGGCTGCATACTTGCATACTTAAGATGTATTTTCTTACAAGATGATGAAAATATCTGTCTTTATTTTTTAATGACAATAGGAATTCCAAAGAACAGCACACTTACAAAACTGCTCTGGTTAGGTTTGTAACCTTTCTGCTTTACCACTAATACAAGAAATCCAGTCTAATGTGTAAGCTCTGTTTACCAAGTCTCAGGCTGTTGATGTAGCAAGTGCTCAGTAATATCTGTGGCCAGGATTTTCTTTAAAAGTGAGGAGTACAAGTCCCTTACAATTTCTGAAAATATTTCCTTTTCCTTTTGGAACATGAACACTTTGAAGAAACACTTTCTAAGCCCCTTGGTGACAGTGCAACTAGTGCTTCAAATTTGTGACAGTTCTGTAGACGTGCTTTTCTGATTCTTCATTTTAGAAAGACACATAGAGGGTAAGTATAAGAAGGCGAGAAAACAATTGTTTTAACATTTGACATGGGTGTTAATGCTGCATTTTGGTAGAACAGCCCTCCTCAGTGGAGAAGTCAAGAGGAATGCTTACTGCCTTTTTTCTGCCTCTGAAGAAATCAAGGGCTGCAGTTTTAGCAACGTTATATATACTTCGTTTTGTGGACAGAAAGCTTATTGAAGAGTAATGTCTACAACTTAATGAGCTATAAACAGTTTAGCACTTAATTTCTTCATTCCTCTCTTGAATAGTTTGGACTTTGTTGAAGTTGGTTAAAACGTATTGAAAAAAAGGTTCTTTGGGGTTTTACGAATACGAAGAGGAGATGCTGGGCTGATAGATTATTGCCACTAAGAATGGCCATTTCAGCAGTCCGTTGTTTCAGGTACTTGCCACGTATTTCTTTTGCATGGACTGGAAAAATTTCAGTACCACTGTGTGGTAATACCTAGCAAAGGCTTGACTTGATATGGTGGTTGATTCTAAAATACAGCTCTTCCATCACTTGAACCTTAGCAACATTGAATCTTTTTTAACATTGTTAGCTAACCTTAAATCTATTTTTAAATACTGTGCTTGAGACTGTTGAAATGTACATTTTGTTTAAGTGTTTTTAATTTTTTTCTGAGCTCCTTTTTAAAAGTCTCCACTAATCTTTTAGTTCCCAGTCTTGACCCTTTAAGGGGAAACATTGTTAAAGAGGAATGAGAATGAATACCCCGTCCAGATAGTTTACATTACATTAATTTCAAGCATTGTGTTACCTCTTTGTGAACTGAAAAAAAATACATTCTGTGAAAAGTTAAGTAATAAGACAGCACTCTGAGGATAAAATAATCATTTATTGTCACTTGTCAAGCATCTTGTTAATAATCTGGAATTTAAACATGTTTTCTGTCAAACTTGTTTCAAGAATGATGCTTTGCTTCAATTTGGGCACTGATAAAAATAAGAATCCATTATTTTGTCATCTCCAGTAGCAGCACTCTCTCTCTCTCTCTCTCTCTCTCTCTCTCTCTCTCTCTCTCTCTCTCTCTCTCACACACACACACACACACACACACACACACACACACACACACCAAATCTGTTATGATTTCTGAAAATCTTTCTTTTTTCAAAAATGAAATTCAATCTTTCTACGTATATTGGCTTTGTCTTGTAGAGATCATGGATAGGGCTGTTTTGATAATTTCCTGGATTTGGGTACACTCCCAAAACAAACTATAGAACAGTCTATTTTAGATGTTAACATTCTATTTCAAGTAGCTTTTTTTCCAACTCTACACCAAGCCAATTTACTAGTAAAATGTGATAGAATATAGCAATAGCAATAGCACTTAGACTTATATACCGCTTCACAGTGCTTTACAGCCCTAAGTGGTTTACAGAGTCAACATATTGTCCCCAACAATCTGGGTCCTCATGTATGCATGAGAAACTCGAGGCATAAATTTTCAGTCTCAAGAGTAGCTATTGAATTGATTCAGATAATTCATTTAGACTCAGTTTACTTTTTCTTTTACTGTGGAATAGCTTATGAGAAGCATAAAAACATACACTCCATAAATGAAGTAAGCTATCATTTGTAAGAAATGTTTAAGATAAAGGTAATTCTGTAGCAGACCTAAGGACTGTTGTACTACTTTAATAACCTAAGCCTAAATATTCCCATTTGAGCAGAAGACCTAAAGAATTTGGAGAGGCTGCAGAATTCTAGCTTATTGCCTTTTCCTCTGGGCCACATATAAATGGAATATTAATCCCCATCAGCATTTGAGCTTTGTTAATTACTAGTGTGTTTTAATTACATCTCAGTAAAATTATCTGTGGTCCTCCAGGTAACTCTTCTGACTTTGCATAAGGAATTTCATCCTACCTACCCATCCCTTTTTTAAAGTCATCTTGATTTTATTCTGTGTTTGCAAAAAGCAAACAACATTTTTTTTAAATATGTGACCCAATAAATCACAAGAATGTAATAGTTTCCCCTCCCCAATTTTGCCTAATAACAAATTAGTAAAAGAAATTGTCATAATTGAAATTACTTTTACATTCTGGTAAACAGGTTATTTACCATGAGATGTATTTAAAGCTCTTGTCTTCAAAATGCAGGAGGCATAATCAACAAAATCTCAGCTCTTCCATGTTACTGTAATAAATGATTATGTATCATTTTTCAAAGCACAGTACATTTTTAAAAAAAATCTTAATTTTTGGAATAATATTAATATTGGAATAAATCCATCCAGAGTCATTTTGATATGAGATGGGTGGTAAATAAATTTAATAAATAGATAAATTTGTTAGAAGTCCCAAGTATTCTGTAATCACATATGTATGGCAGAGATTGTAGCTGAACTAACATAAAATAGCTTCAGATAATTGCTAATGTTGTTTTGAATGCATCCTGCAAAGGAAAAGGGGGTTTTAAACTGCAGCTGGGATCCATTTCCATGCATGTACAATATTTGAGAATGTTTAAATCTTTCATAGGCACAAGGAGCTGATGCTGCTTTACCAGTATGTGGTCAGCTGCATTTTTCAGAAGACAAAGGGCTGCTATTGTAGAGGGAAGTGCCACACAAGGCATTTTGACATCCACCCAATGTGTTTACAATTATTATTTTTTGCAATACTACAAAGTTACTTCTTGTAGTCCTGCAAGCTTAAAGTAAAATTGCCCTGCTAGCCATTTAGTATATCTTGTATTTAAGCTTGTCTTCAGTCTTTTTCTGCCTGTTAAGGAATGGAAAAGGGCTAATATCTTCTCTTTCAATACTTTTTTTTTACCTTGAAATATAAACCATTTCCATCTGTTGTGTAAGTTATTTTGAAAAGGTCCGGAGATACCACTTTTACTCTAGTTACTTCCAATGACTGTGTGTTTGTTTATATGGTGGATGGATATTTGTGGAATGTTGGGGAAAGCTGAAGGATTAAAACTGATGTTTCTATACTTGTATGTATTTCTGAAAGATGTTAAGTGTCCATGATAAAATTCTTGTGCTGTTACTGGTATAAAAAGTGCCTTCAATGCTAAAGGCTCAGAAATTTTCTTAAACCCACTTCATGTCCTATGCAAGTGTTTTTTCTACAACCTGCATAACCAGTACTTTGTAAAAATTTGTTTACGCTTCAATTGTACATATTATTTTTAAGAAAAATAGAATTTTTATTTAGGTACCGCCTAGAATTGAATTCTAGTCTTGTGTGATGCATTGTAAAACAATACATTTCTCTTTTGAGTACCATTATAATTGTAAAAAGGTTTTCACCTATTTTTCTACTGCTGCTGAGAAGCATGTTAACACTGACTTTATCCTACATATAGTTGGTATTTCAAATAAATGGCTTGTCTAGAAAAATGCAAGTGTAACATACTTTTCATTACAAAGTTCTGCTTCTGTGAAACTAAGTTTTCGAAACTTTTTGAGAGTATGAACAGATCTTAATTTGAATGGGCCAAACATATCGCGATAATATTCATGACCTGCATGCTTTAAAAGTACCAATAAAACTCTGAAATTACAGTAGGCAATATCTTTATTTGAAACAATTCAAGTGCCATATAATGAACATTAAAGGTAGAAGCAAGGAAAAGAAAAAGCACACCATGATGAAGATCCCAGCATGTGTTCTGAAATAATTCGGAAGGTTATGCAGGTAGGTCTGCCACAGAATATAGATAAAGAAACAATCTAAGCTTTTCAGTATAGTCATAAAACTCTCATCTGAAATTTTAGGATTTTTCTTTTTAAGTCCACTTTTCATCTTTTGCACTAGTCATTTAACTTTCAGGTTGAGTTCTGAAGAAAGCTTACTCAGTGCCCCGTATTTTTTCTTGGTTCTAATTCTATACTCTGGCTTACAGATTTGTTTTCTAGCCTGAGACCATTCATTTCACTTTTAAGCAAGATGATTAAAGGGGATTTCTCTTTATGAGTCATCTGCGTTGGAAGTGTTGACTATATTACTTACTGCATGACGTGAAGCTAACCATTCTACATTCCAGCAATTAATGGCTACTCTGCCTTTCAGTGACTTTACAATATTCAAACTAATTGAATTGCCTTAAGGATCATGGTCTATCAAAGCTGCCTTAATGAAATGTATTCTTTATCCTGTTCAAGTGTTTTATTATGGAGCTCGCTTGATTTCTGGCCAGTCATTAAGTCAAGCCACTTACAGGATTGCAGTAATATAAATATATAGATGCATAATTTTTTTCAAGTAATCCATATCCAAACTGAAGCACGCTTTGGCCCATATATGAAATAAAATGGATGGCTTTGTTCTGGGATGAAGTGATAACAGGGCGGGGGAAAAAGAGCTAAGGATATTGGCAGCAGTAATTGAAGGGAAAGCACTGGGAAGATTTGGAGAAGTAGGTGGGATATGCCATACTGGGAACTGCTGGAAATGATGCACACCAGCCTTACCCTACTTGCCTTGTAGAATCATTCTGTATATTTGAATTTTGTTTTAGCCAAACTCATACATTATTCAGTCTTTTGTCCCTGGTCAACTGCAGCTGATCTCAAAGGCTTGGCAGAACTAATGGAATGTAATGGTTTGTTCCTGGTCTGGAACAAAGCATTTTCCTTTCCACAAATGATCCTACTATTATGCCATTACTAGTTATACTTCACCTCAAGAAAGGATGACATAACAAATTAGCATATCCAGGATTTAAACAGTCTCGCAGACAGTAGTAAATATTGCAAAGTATGTCATGGTAGGCACTCCAACCTGCACTGCTTTCCTTTGAGATGACTCAAATATTCCCCATGTTACTGCATTCTACTCAAAGCTTATCATCAAAACAGTAACATAAGGAGTGTCCAAATACAAAGGTAGGAAAGAACCTGTAATGATAAATCTTTTGAGACAGCTAAGAGAAAAGACATATTTGTGCATGAAAAAATTTTGTATGTCCTGGTGCAGGTTATCTATTCTGTAGAAAAGTGATTACCTATTTGTAACATCAAACGGTTACAACAAATCTGTAATTGATCAATTTAGTTGAATTATATTACAGTTTGCTTAGATCTAATGGTTGATTTACTGTATGTGTGGATTTTTAGATTTCTTACTGGATAGAATAGAAAAGATAATCATTTGGCACTTTAATATCCGAAATCAGTCATAATTCAAGTTTATTGGGGTAATTTCTGTTTGGTATTGCTCTCCAGCAAGGATAGATTTTTATTTCCTTCTGTCCTATAATGTTTGTCAGGAATAAAAAATGCAGTAAATTGCAGCTTGGCAATACTTGGAGGGCTCTCCTTATGTCAACAAAGACTGCTGAAATTGAAACATTCTGTCTGCTAGCACTCACTCCTTCAATGCATACTTACCATACTGGGTCACTCACTCTTAAAAAATTCTCTGTAATTATGTAAGACAATTGCTTATTAATTCTAATCTGGCATGTACAGTAGCATTCATGAAAATCATGTTTCTTATTTTTCATACCAGCAATATAAAACCACCCTGAACTCAAGAGGCTATCTTATGGCTATGGCAGTGACTCTTAATTTAAAATATAATGAAAAAAATCATAACCAATGAACAGCCAAAGCTTTCTGGGATGATAGGAATTGGATTGAAATATCCTACTAGATGAGCAAATGCATAATGTGCTTTCAAGTTTAAATGTTTAGAACTAGCTTTGCTATTACAACACTCACTAACTTAAAAATTAAAATACCATTTTATTGAGGTATTGGTATACAGCATGTGATTGCTGTGAATTTCTAGTAGTTAGGTGATAAATTTAACCAAGAGAAAATAGATGCACTTAAATGATGTTTTAAACATTCTTTGCAGTATTAAGGGATTGTATTCTCTGACATAATTACAAAAGATCACGGCCATATTTTAAAATGTGGTAAATGGCTTTGTAGGCTGCTCTTCCTAAACATTTACAAGTACCTTATGTCAGTTTCAGATACTCCTTTCATTCTTAAAAAGTCAATAGATAACCTGATAATTGTGACCTACCAAAAAGCAATTTACACATTCTGTGCTGGCAGTCAGTCAAAACATATTGGTGATAATATCACTAAGCCTCTGCACTATCATTGCCTACCAGTTAACCACTGTTTATAATACACACTCTGGCCTCAGTCATATTCATTCAGCAGTCATGAATGTCTAATTATAGCTAAAAGTTGTACTTCAACTATTTCAGCAAGCCATAAATGATCCAAATTAGCTTTTTAATAGCAACAGCTAGCAGAATATATCATAATGAATGCCCTAAAACCAAGCAGATATGAAATCTTGCATTCAAATAAGTCTTTGAGAAAGGAGTACCTTGACCCTGAATGCTAATCCATTAAGACCTTTTATCTAGATTTTTCCTTTAAGTCATAAAAATATTGTTGTCACCTATAGTTTCTAAATAAGTATCTTCTGAAAACTAACCAGCCTTTCTTTGACACAAGTGACATTCTGTGAATCCATGATCATTTCACTTCTCAGTATAGTTACTAGGAATTGATGTATGCATGTGGCTACAAATAATAAACGCTGCCTTCTAGGAGACAAATCAAGATGAACAAGAAGTTAGATTTAAATTGGGAGGGAAAACCCAGAATTTAGCAGACAGCTGTATATGTAGTCTTTTAAGACTTCCAATCTAGTCTAGCTACAGTAGTACTGCATCTGATCTACTCTCCTCCTCTTTCGAGATTGAAATTCTTCAAAAAATTGCTGAATGTCCTCTCGTTTAACAACCTGTTAACAAAAAATAAATAAATAAAACAGGACAGTAGTATGAATGTTAAACTATAAAACATTTCACTGATGTTTGAATAGTTATATTTAGATGTTTAAGAATACAAAGTCAAATGCACCAATCTGACCAAAATAAGAAATGTTCAAAATTTATCAAATATCAAAATTTAAAAGTTTTAAAAGAATCATAGGGACAGGGAAACTTGTCAAACTTCCAGTGCATTATGTGATATTTAAAGTGGCTATAGTTTAGTCAAATACCTTCAGTAGGATCTACAATATAGAATTTTTGAACTTGAATCATTAAAAACTCAATTCTACTATGTCACTTAGAACAGGATACAGAATTTTTTCTAACCATCCTTCAGATTTTAATTTATCAATGTTGGTTGATTCAACTTTATTCAAAATTCTGTTGGTGAAATATACTTAAAATCACCTTACTACCTTTTATATATAGTCATTTCAATTATATTAACTTTCAAATTTATTTCCAAATCCACTACAACAGAAGCAGGAAGAGAAAACTAAGCAGCAAACTAAACTAATGAGAATGGATACCTTTTTACTATTTATATTTCCACCATTCCCTTTCTTGGAGTTCCAAGACTTCTGCACCCCAGATACTTGAGGTATTTTATCAAAAAGACAAACAGCAGGTCTCTCCATTTCAACTGCTAGATTTAAAAACAGTAAGCCTCAATGTTCCAATTCTGCTATCCTCAAGAACACAGAACTAGCAACTCAAATAACAAATTTTGAATATCTTCTATAATCATAAGTTTACATATCAAATAGTACTTAATTGCTACAAAGTCTGTTACATTTGTTTCTAATTTGCAAATAAGTCTTCTGATTTTAGATTTAAATCTGTATACTTTCATAATCATCCATGGCTAATTGAGAGAAGTTCAAGCTTCTCTTCCCCATTTTCAGACCACTGCTCTAACAAAAGATACAGCTAGGCATATTCAGACCAAACTACCATGAATCTGATACTGATTAGTAACAGCATTATACCAAACAGAATTATAGATATTTCTAAAACTGGGTAGTTTGGCAAAAGGTCATCCAAAGTACTGATTGGCCAGCTTAAATTTCCCTCTTTGGAAGCTACTCCAAGGTCTTGGAACATTTGCTCAATGATCCTGCTTTGGCTTCAAGCAGTTAGCAGAGAGTGAAGACCAGAAAATGCTGTGGAATTATGGAATCACCCTGTAAGAATGCCTAAATATGTTTGATAGACTTCAAGTAATAAAAACAACGTTTATGTGTTATTTTATTTAGTAACTGACCATTTCTTACTCTTCCCTATAGAATTGTTTATTGAAGTGTATTGAGTTGAAAATCTAATCTTTTTGCCTAGCTTGGGATACATTTTATCCATGTTCTAGATCAGGGGTAGTCAACCTTGGCTCTTTTATGACTCGTGGACTTCAACTCCCAGAATTCCTGAGCCAGCATAGCTGGCTCAGGAATTCTGGGAGTTGAAATCCACGAGTCATAAAAGAGCCAAGGTTGACTACCCCTGTTCTAGATATTGGTAGTACATTCCTGCTTGGCTCTTAAGGGGGAAAAGAGGGAAAAGCACTGGAAATACAGTTTATCTAAAGCGCTTAAGACTTGCATGTTCCAGGTGATTATTATTAATCCAAATTAATATTTATTTCTCAAATTAATATTTATTTCTCAAATATGAAAAGGGCCCTAACGGTCTCACTTATCTTATACAGCTGGAGATCCATATATGCAGTTTGTCAAAGTGTCACAGATAACAACGGTTATATTTCTAAACCATTCAAAGAATATTTTAATAATAGTATTAAATGATATTGTATACTTACTGTTCCTTCATCTGCAAATCTTCTCAAATAGTCTGTCAATTCTGTTTTCAAATCATTGTACTCTGAACCAAATAAAAATGATTTTATTGTAGCTGCGTATTTATAGAGGTTTTTTTTTCTCCTTTGTGGCTTGTCAATCAGCTTTAAAGATGCGCCCCCCCCCAAAAGTACTGCTTTAGTTATACTACAATTATACTGCCCCTCTACTTCTCTGTACTTTTGTGGGGGTATTTATTATTTATAAATAAAAAATTATCCATACTCCTTATTGCTGAAGGACACTTAAGCTTATCTAATTTAAGCATTTCTGATAGATTGCTGCTGACAGTATACTACAGGGACAATCTTATAAATTCTTACTCTGACTCAACAGTCCTAAGCCAATATTCTTAGTCAACTACCATAAACAATATTGTATTAGATTTTTGTGGGCTGATTTTTTTGCAGCCTCCAAATTAACAAAAATGTGGCTGGAGATTCATTCTCTGAGCTTGTGGGTTGGTTTTCGAATGTTTCGTTACCAGGCTGGGTAACAGCTTCAGCGGAACTTATGGAATGTCAGAGTGGTGTTCTTCTGCTTATAAGGCCTTTGTGCGGTCAGTAGATCTTGTGATGGGAGGGTCACATCAAGTGAGGATCTTGTGATGGGTCAGGTGTGGATCATGTCAGGTGAGTGTTTTGTGATGGATCTTGTGAGGGGTCAGATGTGGGTCATGTCAGGTGAGGTGATGGGGAGGCACTTCAGGTGAGGGTCATTGGCAGGTGAAGAGCTGGTGATGGGGGTTGCATGAGTTGGTTGAAGGTCAGTGATGTTGCTGGTTAGCTGTACGGTTGATTTGAATTCTCAGGGATTCATAGGTTGGTTGTAGGTTTGTCGATGAAATTCCTTGTAGAGTGCCAGGCTTCGATAAACTGGCACGCATGGCGGGTGGTAACATGGCCAATGATTCTTGTATTGCTCCAATCTAATTGATACTGCTCGGTGTCAGTGTGGGTAGCAATTAGGGATTGGGGATTGTGGCAATTGACTACCAGCCAATGTTCATGGATTCTGGTTCACAAAACCCTCACTTGAAATGACCCACACCTGACCCATCACAAGATCCTCACCTGACGTGACCCTCCCACCACAAGACCTACTGATCACACAAAGCCCTTATAAACAAAAGAACATCAACTATGACATTCCCTAAATTCTGCTGAAGATATTATTAGCCTGGTAACAAAACATTCGGAAACCAACCACAAGGTCAGAGAACAAACCTCCACCCTCATCCTATACCCAAGCTACAGATATTCACCACTATCACTAACAAAAATGTTTTAGAGCATCAACTGAAAAATGTTTTAGAGCATCAACCTCTTTCCCAATTCTATTTTCCTACAAAAAGTGAAATCCTATCCAGACTATTTCTCATTTATTTTAATTACTTACCACAGATGAGCTCTACCTGCTGTACTCTGTTCATACTGTTAAGCGTATCCATTAGAGGATCTCTTCTATCTGCTTCTTGGTCATTTGTCCCTTTATTTTCATAAGCCAAGACAGTATCACATTCATCTGTTAGGAATGGGACTTCCATATCAGAATACATTTTCTGAAGAATAAGAAATTATTCTCACTGTACATGTTAATCTATAAAATATTTCATGAATCCAAAATAGAAACAAATTCATTTTTTCAAATTCATTTTTTTAAAAAAGTAGCAATAGCACATATGAGAGCATATAAATAGCTTTAAAAATAGTGCAAAATGAAGTGAGATGGGGGAAAAATAGCTTTGTGACAAAGGAACCTAAGCAATTCAAAACAACTCTAGCAAGCTTATGAATGGAGAAACAAACAACTGTGGCTCTACAATAAATGTATAAATTCTAACAGCAAAGTCAAAAATCCCTACACACAATACTTCTTTCCCCCCACCTTTTTATAAAATTTTACATGAGACAAATCTCTAAAAGTGATTGGTTATGTAGATTTTCAAATGACAGAACAAAACATAAACACTCATATTTTTCTAAGGTACTATATTTTAAAGACATATTTCTACCAAGTGTGAAATCTTTTACAAGGTTTCAGTTTTTACTGCCAAGTTTGTTTTTTTTATCTTCCAAAAAGGAAGACAATGAATTTAAGATGAACTGAGAACCAGCTGGGTCTAGTGTTCAGGTGCTGACCTAGAAACCAGGAGATGGTGAATTCTAGTTCCTCCTTAGGCATGAAAGTCAGCTGGGTGACTTGGAACAGTCACTCTCTCTCAGCCCAGTCCATCTCACAAGGTTGTTCTTGTGGGGAAAATAGGAGGAGGAAAGATCATTATATATGTTTGCCACTTTGAGTTATTTATAAAAATAAGAAAGGTGGCATTTAAAAAATATTTTTACAATGGTAGACATAAAATTATAAACATATACTAGCCTCTCCTCCTCAAGCAGAAACAGCCCCCCTGGAAAAAAATATGAAAAAGCAGTCCCATTTAGGTGTTGAAAAAAGAATAAATTCAACCAGATCAGCACAGATCATACACTCATTTCCCAGGCAATTGTTTCAGAAAAGAACTATATATTCTTCTACAGCTCATATAGATACAGCAATTTAAAAATGCATACCACACATGCTTTGCAGGTGCATAATTTGCTTCGCCAGTTGTGTGGCCAGAAGGTGGCTGTATTTTGTTTCAGATTCTTCTTGGCTTGAAGTTCTTGCAGCTTGCACAACAATATTTCCTTAACTGGCTGCAGTAAAATAAAAGTTACCAGTGTTATTTAATTTCCTTATCCTTTGCTCATTCCAGTCTGTTTAGCACCCCAGATTTATTGTTTATAGTATAATATTATGCAGTTCTTCACTTGCACGTTGATATAGCTAATTTCAGAAAGGCATATTCCGCATCAGAAGAGTTTGGTAAATGTATTCAACTGACTATGCTTAACAGAAACCTTCTCATAGTTTTAAGTTAAATGCATGAAAACAAAAAAAGACAGATAATGTATGGGGTGGGATTTATGAACCCAAATGCTAGTTCTATCCACTTGCAGGCAATATTAGATATTTCTGTAAATTAGATTTTGTAGGGGTGGTGGTGCCTTCAAGTCAGTCTTGCCTCCTGGTGACTGATTGAACTAGTCCTTGCAGTTTCCTTGGCAAGATTTTCAGCAGTCATTTGCCACTGCCTGCTTCCTAGGGCTCAGAGATTGACCCAAGATCACTCAGCTGGCTTTATGCCCAAGGCAGGATTAGATCTTACTCCCGTGCCTTAACTAATACACCAAACTCTCATAAATTAGATTAGGCTACATGACTCTACTTAATACATATCATGGCAATGATGCAGCCAGGAATATCATGAGCTCAGAATTACAGCTTTTAATAATATGATGCAAAACAAGAAATACAGGACTTACCACTGAACATTCATTGCCAGAACTGGTAGATGGTTCATTAATTTGTATTGTTTTATCTTCAGTCTTCATTTGATCTACACTGTTTTCATTTTTGATTACTTCAGTTTCTTCAACATTCAGCACAGTTCCATTATCAGCTGCAGCAATAACTTTGGTCACAGTTGGAACTACAAGAAATAGACACCTAGACCTATTAGAATAAATATAGTAAGTGCTATTTCTACCTCAATTAGCTAAAATATCTTTGCATAATTAAATATCAATGTAAACAATACAACTAACATTGCTAAAAAGGAAACAATGTCACATGATAACATGATCATTTATTTATATTCTATCTCCAAAAAGACATTTTAATGAAAGTATTGCAATTACAAATAATAATCCACATCTTTTAATGAAGTGTAGGTTACTGATCTTATACAGTGATGTTTAAAAGTTTGCAAAAACTTTTGAATTTTCAGTATTGTATATTCAAATGTTTGAATATCCAATATATAGTTTTTGATCATTTTTCTCAATAAATCAATGAACAAGAACTTGTTTAATTGGCTCCTCTTTATCTAGCTTTAGGACTTGTGCAAGACAATCCATTATCAATATTATATTGGTTATATTTATGCAGGAATATTAAAAATTAAAAAGAGTTCACAAACTTTTAAGTACTGCTATATTTTATGCCCTAATGGAGAAAATGCCCAAAATTCCAATGCTTTTGTAAAAAAAATGGCTGACTGTGAAAGTTACAAATAAGAAAAATATGTCATAGTGGCAGGACAAACTTAGTTATATAAAAATTTATATTCCATTATGTCCTCAAGAACCTGTATCATCATTGACATTCTGAAAAATAATGAAACAGGTGCTTCTTTGAATTATATCTGATTATTTTCATGCTTTTATTTTAACAATAGTGTCCAATTTCTCAATACAATTTCCCCCAGAATGACATATAACTAAACTATTATATTGGATAACTACCTTACCTCTTCACCTTCTCATGTTTTATGCAGTAATAATATTTAAGTTAAGTTTTCAAGTCTTTCTCTTGCAATATTCTAATGACATAAAAATTGTCAAAACACAGCTAATTAACTTGAAATGTAATTTTTGAATAAAAATTTAAATGTGTCATTTAACAAGCCTGTACCTAATATTTTACAACATGGTACTAGGTATCTATATTCAGAACCATCAGAAAGTACTAAACCTGTCACAGGTGTGATCTAATATCACAGGGCCTTAGAAAACATATTTCTTCAGTAATATATATTTTGCTGAATTATAAAGATTAAGGACTATCTGCTGGACCACACTAGAGAAGCCCAAATGCTTATCTTTATTTTCTTCCAACAATCCAATCCTCAATTACGCAAAAGTTGCTCAAGTAAGAAATGTACTCACATACAGTCATGTGAAAAAGAAAGTACATATACAGAAAGCAATTATTTCAGGTTATTGCTGCTACAGATGGTTCTACAAGCTATTCCTCATAAGCCATACTTTTTTTATACATGGCTTCTCCATTTTGGCTTTCTTTTTGTAAAATAAATGATGACATGGTATAATATGTCATGTATTGTTGTTCCTTTGAGGCTGTATTTACCTACTTTTGAGAACGGCTAAGCACCAGATATTTTTTTATGTTCTGAACTCAGAGAGTGTATTTTCTTTTTCACATGACTGCAGATACCATTAGGTGAGAATACAATCTCTTACAAGATTGTTTCTTCCTAACCATAAACTGAAAATTTTCAAAACAAAATTACAAAAGATAAAGTAGAAGTTTGAGCAAAATATTTGCCAGTTAAATAGTTTCTGGTATCTGCCCCATTTCAACTCCCAGTAAGCAGCTGACTAATTGGTCAGATTTAACTTTCAGGGCAGAATTCTTTTCCATGCAGGCATGTTTAGTATTAAAATTGTAGTTTGCATATCATAAAAACTTCAATATTTAACCCCAAATAATGCATTAAATTAATAAAATACAACAAGATGAATACATATTTCACTCATGCCAATTAAATGAAAGCATCTAATCAGAAATCTTCCATTTCACTGAGTTCTGATACTTGGTCAGGATTAAATATTAGCTCAACAACAACTGTTATTTTTCCTCACCTGCTAACCGCGAGGCATATGCCCACAAGAAAGGGCAGTGATCCATGCAAGACTGACATATCATTTCATGAAAATCCCCACTATCTGGAGGGACAACACCAAGATGCTGAGGAGAAGCAAATGAAAATGCAGAACAATTATGTATTACTGACAAACAGTAGGACTCTTCATTAAAATTAGAACAAGGGATCTAATATCACAGAATTAGGGCTCATGTTTTTCGTCTTAAGTTTCTATAATCCATGCAGTGTATATAGCTGAAATATTAGCTTTACTTTCAAAGCTATCATTCCTTTAAAAGGCTGTAATTCATAGGGTAGTATTAAATGTTTCTCAAACTAAAAGATTTCAGCGCCCAAATTGATTTTAATGCAGATATTAAGGACACCTTGTATGGGTTTGAAATTCTGAATTCACTTATTTAAGGATCTATGCAACTATTCTCTGAAAGATTCAAGACTGCAAGAAAAATCTGGTTTTTACAAGTTACATATTTCCAATCCTTTTCATTTATGATACAATTTTATTATATTTGCTTACCCTTCCATGAAACCAATCTTCACAAACTATGCACTGGATCATTTCATCTGGAATCTAAAGATAGAATTATAGTACTATATTATAAAATATATTATTACGTCAACCCTTCAGAAACGGGTCTTTGAAATTACAGAGAACATGTAATATTACTATCAGTTTATCTTGAGTTGGCATTTTCATATATAATTATCTGTATTGTCAACACACTGCTACATCCAGTTCAAAAGGGCTTATTTTATATCATTCAAGTTCCATGTCACTGAAAAATATTAATTCCACTTTTAACTTTCAACACTGAAAAAGTGAATGTGGAGCAAACCCAACTCACCACAAAAAAAGTCTAATTACTGTTTCTTTCTAACCTTGTAAATACTTGAATTTATATTAATTTGAAATGTATTTATAACAGCTCTAAATTTTTAAAATAACTTTTGATGGTTACACAGATTGGGAAAAAGACATACATTTCTATGTCACATGCAGCTTATTCAATATTCCTGGGACAAAGTACACGTAACAGATATTCAAACCACTGGGTTATTAATTTAATGAAAATAAAATTCCTGAGAGATAATATCTGTCTTATTTTATTACAACCTCAGAACACGAATATAAGCTAGCCTCCCGGATCTAATTTCTCTAAGAATGGCTTATTTCTAATATCCAAAACATAAAACTACAGTGGTCTTCTTTTATTTTTCAATTGTACATGTAAAATTCCTGTTTTTCACTTGAAAAGGAATAATAAAAAAATAAATTTATTACATCTTATGAACTGCATGTGCACAAAATGTATTTCCATCTTTTACATATCATTACAATACAATTTACCTCATCATCAGGGTCTGGGTAAGGTCTTTTACAAACACAATATAATCCATAGAAATTATCATTATATTTATTTGCTGGATTCACTGTTGCCTTTTCCTAAAAAAAATGTAAGACAGGTACCTTAAATAGAAGATAAATCAAAAAGAAATTATATAAAAAGAATTTATTTATTCTGTGCATCCTACCTCAATCATCTCAGAAAAAAATAACCCTTATCAATTGTCCTTGATGAAGGCAGATTCAAATATTGTATAAAATAAAATTAGGTCTTCCAACTAAAGTAAGCAGGCAATCCTGCCTTTACTATTTTTATAAATGAGTCAAGGTGGCAAACGTATACAATATACCTTCCTCTTCCTATTTTTTCCATAATAACAACTCTGTGATGTGGATTGGGCTGAGAGGGATGACTGGCCCTAAGTCAAACTGTAGTATCGGTATGTATTAAGAAAAACATACAGCAACTTTTTGAATTAGCTTTTGTTTACTATTTTACTAGGCTGATATGGTACTCTAATTATCATTTGACTGAGTGGCTTACAATTCTGCCACACATAAACATGTTTAAACAGTAAAGCAATAAATATTACATAATATATTATTCCTATACAATTGACTCATAAATCCATATAATTTACACTCTTACATAGGAAGAATTCTGAAACTCTCTCTAAAAGGCCTGTTGAAATAACTATGGTTTTATTGACTTCCAGTAATTTAAGGCAAGGCAATTCTCTAGGGGATCTATTCCAGAGAGAGAGAGAGAGAGAGAAAAAAGGGCTGCCTCTGAGAATCCTATAGATGATACTTTTTGAAAGAGGGAATCTGGAAGGAACCCATTTTTTCCTGTTTTAACTGGGCCAGCATAAATTATTGGGAGTAGGAGATCCCAAATCCCAGAAATCAAGTGATAACCTGTGCAGATCTTGAAGTAGCTGTTACATGAATGAACCAAGGCATGACCATAATTACTCAACTACTTCATTCCAGAGTAACTATAGCTTCAAGGGCAGTCCCATTTATAGTCACTGTTAGTCTATTTGGGAAGTGAAAAGGGCATCTCTATACTCTTGTTTTGGCAGGAATTCCAGCTGCTTGGATTCCTCTTGCAGCCTCCAACTTTTCTTCTCTTACATTAGGGTTAGGATTTTATAATTTCAGATAAATAATAAGTCTGGCCGCCATTTTTCTCTCAAATGTAAACCTAATATTCATACTTACAGGATGTAGTTTGCATTTCAGATTTTTGAACTTGCTGTTTCCACAATCGCAACAGAAGTTTCTAGGGGAAAAAAGGGCAAATTCTGAAAGATGCTAGTGTCATGATCTCCATATACTTAAAGCAAGCCATTTACAAATTATGTTCATAATAGATGGAAAACATCTTCAAAAATTATTAAATTATAATTATTAAATCGTATTTACCATCCATTTTTTTCAAACCAAAATAAATGTCTCTTAAGTATTCACACAGCTAATTTCAGTTATAATCCTAAAGACGTCATGAAACTTTCAAAACAACTTTTTAACTCATAGAACTATATATTGTGGTTATATTTTGTAGTGAAGTAGCACTCTTTTCTAGCTGGAAATTAGGAACTTGAAAATTATATTTATTTACTCAAGCATTTCACTTTTAAAATACACTGATGTAATAATACCTTGAGTCCAATAAATCTCTAATAAAGAGTGTCACAAAATTAGATTTTTCCTTATTAAAAAATAAAATTGTATTCTATAGGCAATCCTCAACTAACAACCAATTGTTCACCAATCATTTGTTGCAATATCCCCAAGGTCACATGATCAAAATTCAGGCCTAACTGCACTTCAACTCCTCCTCCCATCTATTTTCCCTCCATCTCTGCCTTTTTGGGTGCCTTGCATTCCACCACATATTCCTGCACTCTGTGTTTTGTATCCTTCCTTCTTTCCTCTTAGAAATGCTCAGTCTTTTCTTCACAAACACCTAGAAGGAAAAATGAAGAAATCCCCCTGTGTGTATGGCAGAACCTGCAAGGAAGATGGGGTACAGCTACAGGCTTTTAAGCCTTGATTGAAGCATATAAGAAGAGCCCATCTGTCTAGGAATCCTAGCACCCAGTGCATGTGGGCATCTTTGTGGGCACTAAGATATCTAAGTTGCAAGGGGCCTCTTGCATGATGCCTAGGAACAGAAGCATTCAGAATCCTGGTGGAAGCAGATGGGCGCCAGAACCACAAACCAGGCAAGGAAGCAGTTACCCCACCCCCAATCAAGATTTAAAAACATAGGTCCATGCCTTTCTCATCTCATGGCCACTAGCACTTCCCCTGCCATCTGTGCTGAAGATTGCTCCAGTAGAACCCATCCATACATGCTGGCTTAGAGCATAAGCTATGCTGCCTTTGCTGACAATACTTGTGGCTCAGGGGCCAATCCACCACCACTAGGGCTACTGAAGGGCAGCTGGCTCCAGATGCCACACAAGAGGAACTGGATTGCTTAGATATCCCAGGCTTACTACATGTGGCAGTGTGAGTATTTTTGAGGGTGCTTGGACATCAAACAGCTAGGCTCCTCTTGTATGCCTCAATCAAGGCTTAAAAGCCTCTACTTGTGCCCCATCTTCCTTGTGGCTCCTAGCACAGCATGGAGGGGGGAGGAATTCATTTTTCCTAGTCAGTATTTTCAAACAAAAGACTAAACATTTATAAGCAAGAACAAGGAAAGATACAAAATGCAACATAGGATGCAGGGCTGATGCAGAAATTCTGGTTGGGGGAATATATTGTTTTCTCTGCAATGCCTAACTCAAATGCTTATCCACTGGTTGCTCTCATATGGATAAACAAGCAGCGAAGTTGGGGAGAGTTCTCAAGCACTTCTCCTTAGTTGACTGGCATCATGTGCTATTTGCCTTTTGATTCGCTGAATCGTTCATATATATCTCCTTCTTCCGCTGATCCAAACAGCATCTCCCGCACAGCCTCCATCTTCACCCAGGGAACTGCCACCCCCTCTTCCTTCTCTCCCTGTGTGCATCCCAGGCTGCACTTTCACCCAGCACCTGGCCACCCACAGAAGGAAGATAGCAAATGCCATTTGCAGGCAGTGGGTGACCACGTTGGCACCAGGGATATGAAACAAGAGTGTGAGGCACCCAAAGGGAGAGAATGAGGGGGCAAGATTGGCTGGTGGGACGAACTGAAGTGAAGGCAAGTGTGGCAGGGCAGAAGTGTGAGATCCTCACCTAACAGTAGTGCTGTCCTAGCCTAACAAGTGTTAATGAGTCTACTGGAACTGCCATTGCTAAACATACAGTCATCTAACGTTTCACATAATGACCATAGTGATCAAAGTTCCAGTCCCAGCTATGGTTATAAGTTGAGGACTAATTTAAATAGCTGAAGACTGATAAATTGGCCTAAAAAGGATGAATTTATTTTTTCTTGGCTTACCTTTTTGTATATAATTCAAATAATTTGTGAGAGCCATGGCATTCATAGCTGCATGCTAAACAAATCCCTGCTGGTTCTTCACCTGGTGGTGTACATGTACTGCAGGCATATAATGCCTGCCTCTTTACAGCACCCTGGAAAGACAACAGCATAACAATGAGAACAGTCAGGAAAAGTACCATGTTAAGATTTTGCTTTTACAGAGAAATCTTAAGACAACAAACCTGAATCCTAGAAGTTAAATAGTTTTATTCTTACTGGAGGTTTAAAAGAATTCTTAAGTAACCATGTCCTAAAACATAGGTCACTATACTTATCTTACACCTAATTCAACCAGGAATAAGTGATTATAACTAATTTCCATTTAGACAAGTAGATGAACAGCAAGTAACAATACTCTGTTAGATAATCATGGAAATTGGTTATCTGACAGAGATAACTGAGCTTCTACTCCTACTGCTAAAGACAGGGGTCTTCAAACTTGGCCCTTTTTATGACTTGTGGACTTCAATTCCCAGACTTCCTCAGCCAGCATGCCTAGCTGAGGAATTCTGGGAGTTGAAGTCCACAAGTCATAAAAGAGCCAAGTTTCAAGACCCCTGGCTAAGAAACTATGCAAAAAAAACTCTCAATATGCAATACTTAATCACCTGTAAACTCTTTGTGAGGCACATCATTAAAATATACTCTATTGTCCACTTGTTATATATTATATAAATAGTTTACAATTAATATTTAATTTCCCCATTCTCAGTACCAAGCTATTGATGTAAAAACACAGGAAATATTAGTGCTGTATATATTGAGTGCTTGCTAGGACAGATGTGACTTTATTATTTGGCTTTTTTCTTTTTTTATACCAAAAAGTTTTTGTATGGTAGAATCCATCTCACAGTTTATATTGCCCATAATACATTGGTAATTTTAACTTATAACAACTTCTTTTGTTGAAAAAAATTAAAAAGATTACCATTTATTTTTTGTATTTTCTGTATTTATACTTTTAATTACAGTTTTCAGACTTTTTTTAGTCTGAAAACTGTAATTAAAAGTATAAATACAGAAATTTAGCATATTTCAGTTATTGTTGGAGCTAATAATAATTGGTTGATTATAACAAAACAAAACCCACAGATCAAAAAGGTGACAAGATCTTCTTGGCTGATCTCAGCTTTAAAGAGCCAATTCTGTGTAGGGTTAAGGCACCAGGTTAGAAATTGGAAGGCTATGAACTCTAGTCTTGCCTTAAGCACCAGCCAGCTGGGTGACCTTGGGTTAGTCATTCCTTCTCAGCCCTAAAAAAGAGGCAATGATATCTTACTTCCCAAAGATTACAAAAAACCTGAAGAGACTAGTACCATAGTTGACAAGAGTCAACAATGACTCAAAGGCATGCTCCTGCACACACATACACAAATATATGGTTATCTCCCCTTTTTTCATTACACTGCTGTTTTGTTATTACTAATAGCTTGTGAACTTATCTTTTAAATTTACCACAATATTCACCATTGCTAATAAACCAAAAATAAATTATAGTACTGTCAGCAGCCGCCGCTAGTCAAGTTGCACTTCCATGGCCCCCCCAAATTTTGTCCAACTTCCTACCCTGAGCTCCCCAGATCTTATGGTCTGCAGCTCCCATCATCCACTGTCAACAAGCACTGACTTTACTGGCTAAGAATAAGAGAGTGGTAGTCCACCACTCCGTGTTGCTGTAGTGCAGTGGTTCTCAACCTGTGGGTCGGGACCCCATTTGGGGTCGATCGACCATTTCATGGGGGTCGCCAAGCAAGGCTGTCCGCCATTTTTTTTGTCCGCCATTTTTTCCCCTTTTCCGGCGGGTGCCTTACCTCCCTTGGGCTGGGCCAGCTGGTGGTCGGCCTGCTCCGTTTCTGCCGCTTGCCAGCTACGCCTCGGCCAGCGCAGGGGGCGGAACCACGCATGCGCGGCGCTCCCGGGCAGGGAAAGTCCTCGACTTACGACCGGTTGGGTAGTCCTCAACTTACGACCGGTTTAGTCCTCGACTTACGACCGGTTTAGTCCTCGACTTACGACCGGTTGGGGGTCGCGGCATTAAAAAGGTTGAGAACCACTGCTGTAGTGGTTAAGACATCAGGCTACAAACCCGGGAGACAGCGAGTTCCAGCTCCACCTTGGACACAAAGCCACCTGGGTGACCTTGGGCCAGCCACTCTCTTTCAGCCCCAGGAAGGCCCAATGGCAAACCCAAACCTTGCCATTCTCCCCATTACTTTCCCCGTTCTCACAGTACCAAGCTATGGTAAATATATGCAGGGAGTTGTCGTGGACAGTCGTCGAAAATCTGACAGCGCTGAAAACGGGAGAAAAAAGTCCGACATAACTGAAGGCAAGAGGTTAAACTTGCAGTGTTTCTCAACCTTGACCATTTTAAGGCATGTGGACTTCAACTCCCAGAATTCCACAGCCAGCATTGCTGGCTGTGGAATTCTGGGAGTTGAAGTCCACATGCCTTAAAATGGTCAAGGTTGAGAAACACACCAGGCCGGCCTTAGCCAGCCCCGCCCTCCTCTCACCTGAGAGTAACTGCAGCGCTCGTGGTCGCTCCCGCCTAGCACGGCGCGCGCTTCGTTCTCCAACTCCTCGTTTTCGGCCAGCACCTCGGCTAGCGACACGATGGGCTCCTCGCCGTTCCTGTCCCCGTCGTCGCCGCCAATGGAAGCGCTGCTGTCGTTGCCGCCGTCCTCTTCGGGCGCGCCAGAAGCAGCCGTCGCCCTTTCCATCTCCCTGACGTAGCTGCTTCTCCGGCCCCGTCGTAAAGAGCCCGAGGCGGAGGAGGAAAAGGCGGGAAAACGAGAACCCGCCGCCAGGTGACGCTTCCGCGCACACCGGAAGCGGAAAACAAGCCGCGACGAAGAACAAACGGGGCCCTCCGCACGTGAGCGGCGACAGCCAATCAGAAAGGGGAATGGAGGCGGAGACAAGGCGCGGTTAGGTGCGCTCCTCCTCTGACTATGGCAACGTTGGCTCTTTTATGACTCGGGGACTTCAACTCCCAGAATTCCTGAGCCAGCATTGCTGCGGGGGGAAAGGGAGAGGTTTCCAAGCTGAGCCATGCTGGCTGAGGAATTCTGGGAGTTGAAGTCCACGCGTCACAAAAGAGCCAACGTTGCCTACCCCTGCGTGTATCGTATCAACAACAAAAGCGAGCGGGAATGGTGACGTAGGTGCGTTGAATTAGGGGAGGAGAACTGGAAGAGCGACCTCCCTCCCCCCCCGCTTCCTGATGTGTGTGTGTGTTTTTTTTTCCTCTCTGACAGTTTCGTCAGAGGGGATACGCTAAAACTGATTGGTTCCTCGTTGGCGCCGGGAACCGAGCGATGGAGTTGCAGGCGGAGCTGACCGGCCGCGATGGCTTGAAACGAGCATGGCGAGTTCGGTGTGATCCTCCGGGAGAGCTGCGGGGCCTGCTGGCGGGCTTGTCTCGGCTGCGGGAGGAAGTCACCGCTCGGCTTGGCCCTCTGGTGCAACAGGAGAGCCTCGCTGCCGCCGGGGACCGAGATGAGCGTGGAGGTGAGGGTCTGATATTTGGAACTGGTTTTTGTCCTTGATGTTATGATGGTCCTTCATACTCTATGCCAGGGGTAGGCAACCTTGGCTCTATTACAGTGTTTCTCAACCTTGACAATTTTAAGGCATGTGGACTTCAACTCCCAGAATTCCACAGCCAGCAATGCTGGCTGTGGAATTCTGGGAGTTGAAGTCCACATGCCTTAAAATTGTCAAGGTTGAGAAACACTGCTCTATTATGACTCGTGGACTTCAATTCCCAGAATTCCTGAGCCAGCATGGCTGGCTCAAGAATTCTGGGAATTGAAGTCTCGAGCAGTGGTTCTCAGCCTGTGGGTCGGGACCCCATTTGGGGTCGATCGACCATTTCATGGGGGTCGCCAAGCAAGGCTGTCCGCCATTTTTTTTTGTCCGCCATTTTTTTCCCCTTTTCTGGCAGGTGCCTTACCTCCCTTGGGCTGGGCCAGCTGGTGGTCGGCCTGCTCCGTCTCTGCCGCTTGCCAGCTACGCCTCGGCCGGCGCAGGGGGCGGAACCACGCATGCGCAGTGCTCCCGGGCAGGGAAAGTCCTCGACTTACGACCGGTTGGGTAGTCCTCGACTTACGACCGGTTTAGTCCTTGACTTACGACTGGTTTAGTCCTCGACTTACGACCGGTTTAGTCCTCGACTTACGACCAGTTGGGGTCGCGGCATTAAAAAGGTTGAGAACCACTGGTCTAGAGTCATAAAAGAGCCAAGGTTGCCTACCCCTGCTCTATGTGGTACCTGTGAGGACAGATTTGATTGCTCTATTTCAGCTCCCAAATGAAGGAGGGCGTTTTGGGATATTGCGTCCTATGAGCGAGGATAAAATTGGGCTTTGATTGTGTTTGGGGCATACTAATCCAAACTGACCAGTGTGATCCTTATTTTTAGCAGGGGAGGTTGCGTTTGGCATGGATGGAATTAAGGCTTGGTAACTTTTACCTCATCTTTCTATCTTACCAAAGAGAATCGTCTCAAAGCTTTGTCTAACATGGATACTTAGACTTCAGTAAGGCATTTGATAAAGTAGACCACAACCTACTCCTTGGTAAGCTAGAAAAAGGTGGAATAGACAACACCACCACCAGATGGATCTGCAGCTGGCTGGCAAACCGTACTCAACGAGTAGTCCTCAATGGCAATACATCCACATGGAGAGAAGTAGGCAGTGGGGTACCACAAGGTTCCGTCTTAAGCCCAGTATTCTTCAATATCTTCATCAATGACTTAGATGAGGGAATTGAAGGGGAACACATCAAATTTGCAGATGACACCAAACTGACAGGAGTAGCCAACACCGTAGAAGACAAACTCGGGACCCAAAAAGATCTTTACAAACTTGAATGGGCCCTATCCAACAAAATGAGTTTCAGTGTGGAGAAAAGCAAAGTTTAGGTAGGAAAAAATCAAAGGTACAAGTACAGATTGGGCAAGACCTGGCTTAAAAACAGTAACTGTGAGAGGGACCTTTGAGTCCTAGTAAATGATCACTTAACCATGAACCAGCAGTGTGCAGCAGCAGCCAAAAAAGCTAATACAATCCTGTGTTGTATAAACACGCATAGAATCAAGATCACACAAGGTACTAGTACCTAGTAAGACCACACCTGGAATACTACAGCCAGTTTTGGTCACCATATCACAAAAAAGATGTTGAGAGTTTGGAAAAAATTCAGAGAAGAGGAACTAAGATGATCAAAGGCCTGGAGACTAAAACACATGAAGAACGGCTGCAGGACTTGGGTTTGGCTAGTCTAAGAAAAGAAGAAATAGGGGAGACATGATAGCAGTTTTCCAGTATTTGAGGGGCCGCTGCAAAGAAGAGGGGGTCATGTTATTCACCAAAGCACCAGAGGGCAGGACAAGAAACAATGGTTGAAACTGATCAAAGAGAGAAGCAACCTGCAATTAAGGAGAAACTTGCTGACAGTGAGGACAATTAATCAGTAGAATAGCTTGCCCCAGAAATCGTGGAGATTTTTAAAAAGAAAATGTCTGTCAGTGATTCTAAGAGAAAGAGGAAGGATGTAATAGAGCTGAATGAAATTGCCTGATCTTACGGAATAAAACTGCTGAATACATGCAGAAAAATTAAGGTATAGATTTAATTATGAATGAAGGGCTAAAGCGTATGTCAGAAAATATAAATTGGTGTCATCTAATTGTGAGTATATGAAAGTAGGAATCCATGGGTTAGTGACAGACCCATTCATAAAACCAAGAATGAATGATATCTCTGATTGTTTTATTGAATTGACTTGAGATCCTCAGAAAGAGAGATGAGAGAATCATGTCATGTATCTTTGAGAAAGGATGTGATGCCACCTGTTTTGAAGATGGGAGTAATGCACCCTCGCTAAAGCCCTCCCTTGAGCAATTCATTTTTTTTACACTTTCACTGTTTCCAACCTGCCCTTTTTAGATAAGTTTGTTGAGCATGGGTGACTTAGAGCCAATCACTCTCAGCCTAACTTGCCTCACAGAGTGGTAGTGGTGGTGGTTGAGAAAATAGGAAGAAGGTGTGTTGGATATGTTCGCTATCTTGACGTATTTGTAAAAATAAAGGTGAGATACAAATAAANCATTTGGGGTCGATCGACCATTTCATGGGGGTCGCCAAGCAAGGCTGTCCGCCATTTTTTTTTGTCCGCCATTTTTTTCCCCTTTTCTGGCAGGTGCCTTACCTCCCTTGGGCTGGGCCAGCTGGTGGTCGGCCTGCTCCGTCTCTGCCGCTTGCCAGCTACGCCTCGGCCGGCGCAGGGGGCGGAACCACGCATGCGCGGTGCTCCCGGGCAGGGAAAGTCCTCGACTTACGACCGGTTGGGTAGTCCTCGACTTACGACCGGTTTAGTTCTTGACTTACGACTGGTTTAGTCCTCGACTTACGACCGGTTTAGTCCTCGACTTACGACCAGTTGGGGTCGCGGCATTAAAAAGGTTGAGAACCACTGGTCTAGAGTCATAAAAGAGCCAAGGTTGCCTACCCCTGCTCTATGTGGTACCTGTGAGGACAGATTTGATTGCTCTATTTCAGCTCCCAAATGAAGGAGGATGTTTTGGGATATTGCGTCCTATGAGCGAGGATAAAATTGGGCTTTGATTGTGTTTGGGGCATACTAATCCAAACTGACCAGTATGATCCTTATTGTTAGCAGGGGAGGTTGCATTTGGCATGGATGGAATTAAGGCTTGGTAACTTTTACCTCATCTTTCTATCTTACCAAAGAGAATCGTCTCAAAGCCTTGTCTAACATGGATACTTAGACTTCAGTAAGGCATTTGATAAAGTAGACCACAACCTACTCCTTGGTAAGCTAGAAAAAGGTGGAATAGACAACACTACTACCAGATGGATCTGCAGCTGGCTGGCAAACCGTACTCAACGAGTAGTCCTCAATGGCAATACATCCACATGGAGAGAAGTAAGCAATGGGGTACCACAAGGTTCCGTCTTAAGCCCAGTATTCTTCAATATCTTCATCAATGACTTAGATGAGGGAATTGAAGAGGAACACATCAAATTTGCAGATGACACCAAACTGACAGGAGTAGCCAACACCGTAGAAGACAAACTCGGGACCCAAAAAGATCTTTACAAACTTGAACAATGGGCCCTATCCAACAAAATGAGTTTCAGTGTGGAGAAAAGCGAAGTTTAGGTAGGAAAAAATCGAAGGTACAGATTGGGCAAGACCTGGCTTAAAAACAGTAACTGTGAGAGGGACCTTTGAGTCCTAGTAAATGATCACTTAACCATGAACCAGCAGTGTGCAGCAGCAGCCAAAAAAGCTAATACAATCCTGTGTTGTATAAACATGCATAGAATCAAGATCACACAAGGTACTAGTACCACTTTATAAAACCCTAGTAAGACCACACCTGGAATACTACAGCCAGTTTTGGTCACCATATCACAAAAAAGATGTTGAGAGTTTGGAAAAAATTCAGAGAAGAGGAACTAAGATGATCAAAGGCCTGGAGACTAAAACACATGAAGAACGGCTGCAGGACTTGGGTTTGGCTAGTCTAAGAAAAGAAGAAATAGGGGAGACATGATAGCAGTTTTCCAGTATTTGAGGGGCCGCTGCAAAGAAGAGGGGGTCATGTTATTCACCAAAGCACCAGAGGGCAGGACAAGAAACAATGGTTGAAACTGATCAAAGAGAGAAGCAACCTACAATTAAGGAGAAACTTGCTGACAGTGAGAACAATTAATCAGTAGAATAGCTTGCCCCCAGAAATCGTGGGCGCTCCATCACTGGAGATTTTTAAAAAGAGGCTAGACAATCATTTGAGATGGTATAGGTTTTCCTGCTTGAGGGGGCTGGACTAGAAGACCTCCAATGTCCCTTCCAGCTCTATTCTATTCAATATCTGGTGGCCCAAAAGGTCATGCGAATGACCTGTGGAAGAAACTGCAACTTGGAATGTAAAAGGAGTAAAAAGTAAAGGCCATATATTAAAAACATAATAAAAAGAAAATGTCTGTCAGTGATTCTAAGAGAAAGAGGAAGGATGTAATAGAGCTGAATGAAATTGCCTGATCTTACGGAATAAAACTGCTGAATACATGCAGAAAAATTAAGGTATAGATTTAATTATGAATGAAGGGCTAAAGCGTATGTCAGAAAATATAAATTGGTGTCATCTAATTGTGAGTATATGAAAGTAGGAATCCATGGGTTAGTGACAGACCCATTCATAAAACCAAGAATGAATGATATCTCTGATTGTTTTATTGAATTGACTTGAGATCCTCAGAAAGAGAGATGAGAGAATCATGTCATGTATCTTTGAGAAAGGATGTGATGCCACCTGTTTTGAAGATGGGAGTAATGCACCCTCGCTAAAGCCCTCCCTTGAGCAATTCATTTTTTTACACTTTCACTGTTTCCAACCTGCCCTTTTTAGATAAGTTTGTTGAGCATGGGTGACTTAGAGCCAATCACTCTCAGCCTAACTTGCCTCACAGAGTGGTAGTGGTGGTGGTTGAGAAAATAGGAAGAAGGTGTGTTGGATATGTTCGCTATCTTGACGTATTTGTAAAAATAAAGGTGAGATACAAATAAATAATAAAATGATTTATCTAGGTCACTGTCATTTAGGATTCAGACCTGGTCATTGATTGAAACTGATATTGGTTGCTTTGGTTGATGATTTTTATCGTGTCCAGGATGAGGGGAATGCACCTTTCTCAGTCCTCCTAGACCAGTGGTTCTCAACCTGTGGGTCAGGACCCCATTTGGGGTCGATCGACCATTTCATAGGGGTCGCCAAGCAAGGCTGTCCACCATTTTTTTTGTCCGCCATTTTTTTCCCCCTTTTCCAGCAGGTGCCTTACCTCCCTTGGGCTGGGCCAGCTGGTGGTCGGCCTGCTCCGTCTCTGCCGCTTGCGAGCTACGCCTCGGCCGGCTCAGGGGGCGGAACCACGCATGCGTGGCGCTCCCAGGCAGGGAAAGTCCTCGATTTACAACCGGTTGGGTAGTCCTTGACTTACGATTGGTTTAGTCCTCGACTTACGACCGGTTTAGTCCTCGACTTACGACCGGTTGGGGTCGCAGCATTAAAAAGGTTGAGAACCACTGTCCTAGACCTCAGCAGCATTTGATAACATTGTATTCCCCTGCAAAGGATGGAAGTTATTCATTCATGTGTTCTGGCATTGGCAGGACATCCCCATTATAGGATATTGCTACTGGAGCTGTGGTGGCCATGGTTGAGAAGTAACTGCAGATACCCTTCTACCCTGTTCTGTGTCCTGAGCAGATGCAGCTTACTGATATTAGAGTGTAACTATCATATGTCAGCCTCTATTTGGCATCCCAAAGATGCTTTTTCACAAGCCAACTGGACTTTCTTGTTTTTCTTTGAAGATGTTTCGCTTCTCATCCAAGAAGTTTCTTCAGCGAAATGTCTTCAAAGAAAAACACCGTCCAGTTGCCTCGTGAAAAAGCATCTTTGGAACAACAAAGGAATGATTGCCAGATCATATTATCAGTGATGGACAGTTGACATATCAATGTAATGTTCCCATTCCAACGTCAATCATACAGGATTGTCCTAAAACACTTCATCTGAAATTTTCCATGGGTGCTGAGTATACTATGCGCACATTTCTGCTGCATAGAACATGAGTAGCATGATGGCTACATTGGATACTTAATTTTCAGCTGTTTTTCCTTTTACAAAGACATTACTATTAATTGGCAAAAGCTGACTGAGCACTACCAATTCATCCAACATCAGTGAATCTGGCTACTGTTGATGCAAAATCAGATAACTAGGTTTTTTAACTCATGCACTTGTTCATTTGGCTCATTTCTAAAGGCCATATTAATTTCTGAGTCATGAGGTGACATAGTCATGTTTTGTTTTAGTCCAAACCCCTCTGCTCTTTTATGACACCTAATAGTTCCTGTGCCTTCTGTTCTGATTCCTCTGTGAAAACAGTGTCATTGGTTTATGTTGCATCAGTGAAATTCAGTTTATCTGCCTTACATTGAGTTCTTGTATTTCTGACTTTTCCCTGTTATCCAATCTATCACCTCATTGAACAACAATGGTTATAATACATACCCTCATCACATTCCTGTTTTGACTATAAAAGGACTAGTTTTATCATTGTGCACTTGTGCACTTAACTGTGTCCTAAAATGCAGCAAAGGCTCAGGTGATTTTGCTGCATATGCTGATCACCAAAACAGCTTTCTACTCAAAATCCCAGTGGAAACTCTTAAAGGTAGTATTGAAAACAATAAATATACTGTAGTAACAATTTACTTGCCTGATGGTGAAAGTCTGGCATACACAGCCATGGTTTGCTCTGAAACCACCTTGTTCTTTCTTGGTGGAAATTCTCTTATCTGCTATATGTATTTTCTGATAACTTGCACAAGGACCTTTCCATCTATGGCCAGGGGGCTAATTCAGCAATAGCTTTCACATCATGGCTTTTCAGCCTTTTTAAACACGAGCACAATATCATCAAGTGTAGATATCCTTATAAAAACCATTCAGAAGGAACACAAGCCCATGGCATAATTAACAGCAGCAGAGGAGTGTCAGAAAAGTCAGCATCAATTCTTAACCGATATTGAGGACTACAGTAATGTAGTCATGTTCAAACAGGAACAGGGGAGTTAACAGATGATTAATTTTTACATCTGTTTACAGAAATCTAGATGGGCCCTTCAAAAGTAAGTCTGCTCTGGGAAAACTGTGGCTCTGGGATTTTCATAGTTCCTCCCCACTAGCCCAACTGTAAAAGAGAGTTAAAAAAGCATTGGGAAGGCTGAATTTCTATCTGAGGTGATGCTGACTGCAGATTAGTACAGATTTTATTCTGAATTTTCTGAAAGACTTTATTAAAAAAAATCAAAATGATGACTTCCTAGTCATCTGTAAGTAACTAGGCAGACACTGATAATTCCAACTCACAATTCAGTCAGGAGAATGGTTACCCTACATTGCTAGTGTATTCTGAGGATGTATTCTGGGGAAGTAGCTGAGTGCATCAGATTGTCGTTCAAACACAATGTAAAAGTACAACTAATCAACTATACCTAACAAAATATCTAATTATTTCTAAAGTATAGAAACACAACTCTGTGTATAATCTTTTGCTCACATGTATTTTGAACTTGAACTAGCAGAGAAAAATTGAATTCTATTATGGAAATAAGTTTATCACAAGTAGAATGATACTTTAGGAGGCACTTGTTAATAGAAAAAATAGTTCTATGTGATGATTAATATTTTTGTAGGTGATAATGGAGATGAAGATGAGGAGGAAGAAGAAGAGGAAGAAGGGAAGCATATCAATACCAAAGGATATTCAGATGAACCACCATTAAAACGGACAAAACCACACTCCTGATGGAAACTATAAAACTTTTTTTAAAAAATATTAAAGTTCCCATACTATGAAAACTTATATTTAAAAAAATCAAGGCTGTTTGATTGGATGTTGATTTAAAATTGTTCATAAAGTTATGTATCTGTTATTTTAAATTATTCAACAAGAAGATTGTATGTATGAGCAAGTAAAAGAGAAGCAAAGTTGAAAGTACCCTTTGTGCTTGGGAAAGGCAGCACTAATAACGCTTGACTGGAGCAACTACTGCCAGGCAGAAATACCCTCCTCAATTCCCAACAAGGCTAGGCTCAGCTAATACCCCCCCCCCCAAGTTTTACAGCCCAGCATTTATCAGAAAACCTCGGGGGAAGCACTCGGTTGCTCTCCAATCTGCTGAAAAAGGGGCAAACTGACCAGCACATCATCCATCAATTCAGTTGGCCAACCCTAGCTTTTGATGTGCATTACATCTACAGCTGGCAAGTTTAGCCAGTTTTTTTTCAAGGTCCTTAGAAAGCCAGGTTAGCATACACCCCACCAAGCTTTCGAACTAGAAAAAGGAAAGCCAAACTAGAGGGCGTGAGTGAGCCGGAGAAGTAGAAGAGAGGGCAAGCAGATAGAGGAAGAGGGTAAACATACCGAGACTGCCAAGATTGTTTTAGCCCTTCAAGGTAGACCACAGGCTTGGAAACTAAGATTCTGCATGCTAATGCTCCTTTTGCTGTAAGATTATAGTAACAGAATCTTAAAAGTCTGAATGTACTTCCCCCTTTCCCTTTTATCTTCATGAGAATTAGAGTGGATTTTTTCTGAGATACTCGGTTTACAGTTCTGGTCTCAATATTTTTTTTTTATTTAACTGTTGCCTTATTTCTTTTTTGTTCATACCTGGAGGTGGGTTGTTGTTGTTTTTTTGTTTATTGATGTATTTTTCTTGTTTTTAATATTTTATTTGTAACCTCTCAAGAGTTGGGAGTCAGGTACACACATATTTTAGTGGTAGTAATTTTGAATAGTATAAATGTATGTTGTTATTTGCAAGGATTAAAAACTGATAATGGGGAATTTTCTGTTGTTGCGCTTCAATTTCTACTTATCCAAGTTATCAAAAATGGAATTTTTAGTTAGATATTATCTGAAGATCCATTGTTTCCCCATTTCTGCACCCAAATAACCTTCCCAATGGTGTGTCTGTGAGCTTACAGTTCTCAGAAATAGTCAATATTCAGAATATTGCCACTGAGACTTGTAGACTGGATTTTAGTTTGGTTCTAGTTATTTTGTATGAAATGCATTTTATTATCTTTGCAATGATTCAGGTACTTGATTAGAGAATGGAATATTAAACAACTTGTTTTTGAAACATGAATAGCATTACATTTTAAAGAAATTATGCAGAAGTAAAATATATGATCAAATAAAAAGATAATTTTCTTTTAAACATGTGTGCAAAAGGAATCTCATTTATTTAGTGCAACATCATCAAAGAAGAAAGGACAATGTCTCAATGCCACTTTTATAATAATTCCAAAGTTTACACATAAACATAGGCAAAGTCAATTTTCAGCAGTTCCCTTATAGGAAACTTGACGTTTTGAAGGATGCACAGTGAATTAGGGTTTCAAATATATATTTACTCTAAAATCTTCAGATGGAGTGTAGAAATTCTGCTTTGTAAGGCAAATATGAAGAATGTTACCCTCTGTTCTCAAAAGAACTTTTCACCAAACAGAATACCCCCCCACAGTTAAAAATCATCTTGTTAAAAAAAAAAAAAATAGAAGGTTGGTAGGTGCTCTGTCCAGAGGTTAATGTTGAGAAAAAAAATTTCAAGTTCCTTTCAAATATTCAATTGATCTTCAACTTATCAAAAGCCAGCCACTGGGGAAGGGGAGAGGCCACATTGATTTCCTTACGTGTCAATAAGCTGCAGTCTGCTGATTTGATTGGAGGCCTTTGCAAATGTTTGATGACGATTGCAAACCACAGCCAAGCAGATAGGAATTATGCAGTAGCCCACTGTTTTAGGATCAGCCCTCGTACACGAGTAAAGGAATAAGAACATTTGTAAATAAGGTATTAAAAAGATAATGGCCCATAGCCAAAAGGGTACAGAGAGAAGACGTGTTTTTAAGGAATGCATCCAACTGATTTCTTGTTTAAATTTCTCTGGGGGTTGCTGAATGTGTTCCAGTGCTAGTCGATTGTAAGTCTCATTGATTTCGAAGACATAGTAAAAGGCTGCAGCACTTGCTACTAGGTACAGTCCCACACCAATCCATCCCATCCTCTGACGAAAATTCATCATTCTCCATGCTCTGTGCCTTAAAAACAAAAATAATAATTAGCCATTGTGAGGAAAAGTAAGATACAATAGTACACAACAATAAGAGTTGCTCAGTATCAGCCAGTCTTTCGCAACCTTAGCAAGTTTAAGAACCGTGGACCAATTCCCCAAATTCCCCAGCCAGGAAATTCTGTGAATTAAAAGTCTTAGTATTAAAGTTGAAAAGTACAGGCATAATAGGCAAATTTTTGGCTTTTTGATTTTAAGATCTATTGACAGTAGCAAGGTATCCGATACTAGCATTGCCTGCAATATGCTAACTATAAAAATGTTTTAATAAACCCCAGGGGGGCAGTGTTAGGCTTCAAGGTTTAGCATGGCTGGCTCAGGAATTCTGCAAGTTGAAGTCCACGAGTCAAAAGAGCCAAGGTTGCCTACCCCTGGTCTAGCACAACACCTGACAACCCCCCTCCCTCTGTGCTATGTGTCAACTAGAAATGAGAAGGAAAAAATGGCTGCAGCTCATTCTAAAGTTGCTCATTCTAAAGTTGACATCAATTTCATTCAACTACGGAGCTGATTGGATGATTTTGGACTTGTTCTTCACTCTCAGCCCAACCTACCTCACATGTAATGGTGAAAAGTTTATATAAGTAGGTAGATAGCAATATACACACACAGATACATAAAACCTCTTTCAACCTTCCTAATGCCGTGACCCTTTAATACAGTTCCTTATGTGGTGACCCCCAACCATAAAATTATTTTCGTTGCTACTTCATAACTGTAATTTTGCTACTGTTATGAATCGTAATGTAAATATCTGATATGCAGGATATATTTTCATTGTTACAAATTGAACATAATTCTATTCTATTCTACTCTATTCCATATTGTCTATTCTATTCTCTCTTCCATATTGTCTACTCTGCTCTGCTCTCCATTCCATTCCATCTCTGCCCTGCCCTGCCCTGCCCTGCCCTGCCCTGCCCTACTCTATATTCTATTCTGTTCTGTTCTGCCCTATTCTATTCCATTCCATTCCATATTTTCTACTCTACTCTGCTCTGCTCTATATTCTATTCTATTCTATTCGACAATTTAGGATCGTCTTCTTCCTGGTTATTCGAAAAAGATTCAGTTATAGAAATGACAACTTTCCGATCATTCTCTACATCTCCCAGCTTTGCATTTGGAGTGAAATGAATCCCAAATTGCCCTTAGTATATTTGATTACTTTATTTCAAAACGGTCAGAGAGGAGGGTAATTTCCCTAAGAACCGCCCATCGTGGCGCTCAAGGAGCTCCTGTCTCTCAGCCCCGCCCCTTTCGAGGAGGAGAGTTTGGGTGGGGGGGAGCAGAGGGAAAGCGTTCTCTTCTCACGGAGGAAATTGGCCTCGGTGGCTCGCCGTACACGAAGCCTTAAGCAGCGTAAGAGTTGGAAGAGCGAGGGGTTCGCCTTTCCATCCCTGCTGCGGGGCTTGCAGCTTTGTGGGTTGGTACTTTCACGCTTGCGGGATTCGAAACGCCACAATGGCTCAGAACGTTCAGAGTGTTACATTGTCTCTCACGCTGCCCATCACTTGCCACATTTGCCTGGGAAAGGTAAACGGATGCCAGTGGGGGGCGGCGGGAGGGGGCGGACGGCAGGCAGGCCCAGGCGGCAGCAGGCGTTGCGGGCCAGGCGCTCCCGGGCGGCCACATAGACTCAGGATGAGGCAGCGGCGGCACAGGTCCAGCACCGGCCAGGCCAGCCTCCCCTCACTCCCTTCAGGGGTCTGCCCGGAGCCTTTAGCGAGGGGATTATTGTTATTGTTAGCGCCCCGGGACACCCAGCTTGGCTCGGATGGGCTCCCGAGAGGGGACCCCGTCCGGCTTCAGCAGCCCGGGAGGGGCGCAGGCGGGGTTCCCTCGAGCCCCCCCCAGCATTTAAAAGGGTCCCCAAGCAATGAATAGATGCTTATGGCATTCATTACTTGATTATTAAAGTCCCATTTGTTTTGTATGGAGGGTGGGATATGAGACACCTTCCATCTAGTATGAAAAGCAAGGAATTGTGTGTAAAAAAAAATTCCACAGAAATGGCTGCTTTTTTCTGAAGTTAGCAAAAACTGAAGAACTGGGATGCAATGATTAAAGCAAAACTAACAAAAACAACTAGGGACATCAAAGTTCCGTCTTCTCTGAAGAAAACCACTCTATAATTCTGATCATTTATCAAACACATAACACAATATTGAAGCATATTTAAGTTCTATAAGCAATGACATTTGATTAAAATTATAACCTTCTCTACTTTCAACACACAAAGAGGCATATAATTCCCAACTAGGAATTGTATAACTGTCAGTATCACTCATCCCAGTATGATTATGAGTGCTCTAGGCACATATTGCTCAGAAGAGTAAGATGTCAAACCAACTTTTATTCCTGCCATGAATCATCTCAACATCCTAAATTAATTGCAGAACTTTAGGCATTAGCAATACATGGTTTTGTAGCTGTTAAAAAAAACCTTTTCTTTTGGTTTCAATACATAAAGGCATAGTGGCCTTAGTTAACGATCAAAGAAAGTTTGAACTTTTCTCCAAACTAGGAACATATTGAATTTAGAATGGTGAAAATGAATGAATGAAATACACACACACACTCACTCGTTTTCATCTTTCAGAAAAAAGCCACAATTACACAATATATCAAAGGAAATATCAATAATTTAAAGCAAACCTGTTGTAAAACTCACACTATTTAAATAGAGATGTGGATATAGCAAATTGCTACATAGACTTCTTCCTTTAGTATTATTTTTGTGAACATACTTTAATGATCTTAATTCTGAATTTCCAGAAAAATAGACCAATGTTTATTAGCAATAATAGCTATGAAAAATAACAGGAAATAGCATGCGCCACTTCTGAGCTCCCTGAAGTATTTGATTAGCTACTTGAAATAATTTGAGTGTTGTCTAAACAGACATTGGCCTGTTTCAAAATACAATTCTGACATTTTCATGTTTGCAATAAACATTATTTATAACAGGTTTGTAATAAATTGTTGCATATAGTTCACCGTTATCAAACTTGGTCATTGTTTTTCAAAATGGCTACATGAGATTTCAATATTTGCTTTACAGTCATTATCTCAAGATACTAAATAGCAAAGAAACCAATCCATCAGATTTACCTGATTTTGCTTACATAGGAGAAAGGGCTACTTATACCTTAAAACAATTTAAAAATGTTTCAAGGACAATTCTGAAGAACAGTAATTAAAGTCCAAGCAATACCTTCAGACCAATTGCTCTGTATTGCAACTTATCTGTACTGCAGTTCTAGGCAATCATTTCACTATGAAGTTTATGTACTTATGAACAACTTAATATAAACTGTGGATATGTTTTAAAGTCACAGAACTGAGTTGAAATACCACAGTAATTAACTTAGAAAATCCCTACTTCAATATTTACTGCAGTCACACATCCTATAGCATTGTACATGACACTGTAGTTTCTGTTTCCTGTTATAATTGAGACTGAGGGGCAAATTACCCTAAATGTTGAACTATTTCATCAGCACAAACACCAAACAATCATCTCAAGGCAACACTACAGGAACTTTATTCCAGTTCTACAGCATACTTTTACTTGAAGCATGTAGCAATTGGAACAATCTGTTCCAGAGCTTGATTTACAGATTATTTTGCTGCCAATGTAATGACAATATTGTTTAAAAAGGTGTAATACTGTATCAGGATTCACTAGAAGATTCTGACTATAAAAAGCAAAGAAAGTACAGAATATAATAGCTTTCTGAATAAATATGGATTAATTCTCTTCACTTCTCTACTGATCTCCCTGAATCTATCACCTCTATCCACACTATAAGGAAGAGATGCATACTTCAAAATTTTGGTATTATTACATATATATTAATCCCACTCTTCTTCCAAATAATTGGAGACTTAATTAATATGAAGATAACAGTCAGTGTTGTAAAGCTTCACTGCATGTTTTTCATTTTACCTATAGAAAATGGGTACCATAAAAGTATCACTTTCTATACAATATCTATAGTTCATGGATAACTTTTATATTCTGTAAGAGTGACACAGAGCCAGTTGGGTGAATTGGTTAGGCCCGCAGTGGTTCTCAACCTTTTTAATGCCGTGAACCCAACCGGTCGTAAGTCGAGGACTAAACCGGTCGTAGCTCGAGGACTACCCAACCGGTCGTAAGTCGAGGACTTTCCCTGCCCGGGAGCGCCGCGCATGCGTGGCTCCCCCCTGTGCCGGCCGAGGCGTAGCTGGCAAGCGGCAGAGATGGAGCAGGCCGACCACCAGCTGGCCCAGCCCAAGAGAGGTAAGGCACCCGCCGGAAAAGGGGGAAAAAATGGCGGACAAAAAAAATGGCAGACAGCCTTGCTTGGCGACCCCCGTGAAATGGTCGATCGACCCCAAATGGGGTCCCGACCCACAGGTTGAGAACCACTGGGTTAGGGCATCATGCTAGAACAGGCATATTCAACCTTTTGGTTTGCCTGAGCCGCATTGAGTAAAGAGGAATTGCCTTGGCGTATATAAAATATATTTTTAATTTGTTTTGAGAATTTATATAGCCGCCCACTCACTTTCAGTGACTCTAGGCCAGTGGTTCTCAACCTTTTTAATGCCGTGACCCCAACTGGTCGTAAGTCGAGGACTAAACCGGTCGTAAGTCGAGGACTACCCAACCGGTCGTAAGTCGAGGACTTTCCCTGCCCGGGAGCGCCGCGCATGCGTGGTTCCGCCCCCTACGCCGGCCGAGGCGTAGCTGGCAAGTGGTAGAGACGGAGCAGGCCGACCACCAGCTGGCCCAGCCCAAGGGAGGTAAGGCACCCGCCGGAAAAGGGGGAAAAAATGGCGGACAAAAAAAATGGCGGACAGCCTTGCTTGGCGACTCCCATGAAATGGTCGATCGACCCCAAATGGGGTCCCGACCCACAGGTTGAGAACCACTGCTCTAGGCAGCTTACAAAAAATAAAAATCTAATATACAATTACTCTATATTTATATATACTATATATATATAATATAGTAATGTAATAAATGCACATTAATAATGTTAAAAGTTTATGATCTCGTGGGGCAGCATCACTAGCTGTCCAGGGCTGCATGGGGTTGGGAGAGAGTAAGTTCTAACCCTGCCTTAGGCACAAAGCCAATTGGGTGACCATAGGTCAGTCCTCCGTTCAGACCAAGGAAGGAGGCAATAGCAAATCACTTTTAACATCTTGCCAAGAAAACTCAGAAACTTGTTCAGGCAGTCCCAGGAATCAATGTTGACTCAAAGGCATACACAGACACACACATAGACACACACACACAAAAGTGTGACACGGTAGCTATAATTTTCCAAAATATTTTAAAACTACATTATTTCCAAAGGTAATAATGTAGATAGCATTGGAAAACTTATGAAGAAAACTTAAGAATTATATCGCCACTGTTTATCATTTGCATCTTTTGTAACAACTGGTTTTCATTTCTATCTTATCTGCCATATGGTTATTCGGTTAAGCCACATTAATGGCTCTTTCTTCTACATATTGATCTTTATCTACCCTGCTTCTCTGCTATGCTATTCTCTAAATATAGCACACTTCCACAGAACTATTCAAAGACCAAACCTATTTTAAATATACTGCTTGAGAGAGATGTACTGTATTCATTCAATACAAAAGGACGCATTTCCACTGAATGCGGTGGCAAGGAAGTCAGTTATTAAAATCATTAATACCAGGGAACTACAAACAAAATTCAGCGTGAAAGACAATTTTTTTTCCCCACCCTTCCATAAACTGTAGACTAGAGAATTTTCTCTTCAAAGTAAGTGGATTATCAAGTCTCCTTGAGATTGAACTCCCTTCCCTCTGGTGATTTTATGGATGTAACTTCCATGTTTTCTTGGCAGCAGTACAGAAATAATTGGCCATGCCTTCTGGGATTTTCTTTTTTAAAAAAAAAAAAAAAAATTCCCACGCAAGTTTATAATCTGAAGACTTCTCGGTGGTCTCCAATCCAAACAGTAACTTCAACGGATCCTGGATTTATTTTACTTTTTTTAGGTTAGCCAAGCTCAGATCCCTGTCTATCTTCCCTGTCTACCGTGTTAATTTAACTGCTTCTCCCAAAACAGAGGTACACATTGAATAATAAAAGTCCCTCCAAGGGTTGGGCAAAGATCCCTCCTCCGGGAGACAAATGCGAGAGATCCCACCTTCCAGGATAAAACTTTATAGAGCAGGATTTCCAGCGCTTTGGTTCCTTCCCTCGCGGTCCCTCTCCCACTAGGGTTGCCAGGTGTCCACTATTTGAGTGGACAGTCCACTTTTTTCACATTATGTTCACTATTTTTTTTCACAAAATAGTGGAGATTTTTTTTTTTATTCAAAAGCTTTATGATGAAATGGTACGTAATCTAAAGCTGTACGGTCTACTTTTTTTTACTACTTAACACCCCCCCCCCCGCTTGTCCGCTATTTTTTGGAAGCAGACCTGGCAACCCTATCTCCCACCCACCCACCCAAACTCAACCAGACCAAGGGCTGGCCTCGGGCACTTCCTCGCCACGGGAGAATCCACGCAGCAGGGATCGAGCGTGCCCCGAAGCGAGTGCAGAGTGCCTTCTCCTCCTCGCCACCAGTCCCCCCCCCAATGAGGTTTCAAGGGGAGCCAAAAGTTGCCAGATGCCAAAGGGAGGGGAGGGGCTCCAAGGCAACGCGGAGCCCCAATCCCGAGAAATGAAGCCCCAGCCCCTACTCGGGGAGAGGCTCCGCCATCCCTCCCGACCCTCGGCGACGAGGCTGCCGCATCCCGAGCCCGCTCCCTCCCACCGGCGTACCTTCCTCCGCTAGGAAACCCGGGAGCAAACGAGCCGGAGGCGGAGGGCAGGCGAGGGAATCCGAGGAAGGACGGACCGCCCGCCCGCCCAATCACATCGCTCCCTGCGCCGAGTCCAGCGGAGGAAGGGAGGGAGGGAGCGCGGCACTCGGCCACTCAAGCCACGCTCCGGATCCCTCCGGCGCCGGGCCCACCATCCGTTTGGTCTCCGGCCGAAGACCCGCCCTCGCCTCCCTCTGCTTCCGGGTGGTGCACGAGGGCTGTCTGCTGCCGCGGCTCCCAGCTCTGGAGTCACGAGCGTGAGCCCGGGATCGGAGGGGGGGGGGCGTCTCAGCCGCCGGAACCACCCGGCGGATGTACGAGTGAGACTCCTTTTTTGAGAGAGAGAGACGAGAGAGCGAGCCAGGCTTCCTTCTTACGTAGGGGCAGAGGGGATGGTCGGTATCAATCCCACCTCTTTGCGTTAGAGGAGGGGGCGAAAGATCAGTAGAGAAGCGCAGGGTTTAGATCAGGGGTAGTCAACCTTGGCTCTTTTATGACTCGTGGACTTCAACTCCCAGAATTCCTGAGCCAGCTGCGCTGGCTCAGGAATTCTGGGAGTTGAAGTCCACGAGTCATAAAAGAGCCAAGGTTGACTACCCCTGGTTTAGATGCTGCAGCAGGAAAAAAAAAAAAACCCCGCCACATACATTTCGCTCCTTAGACCAAGAAGATTTGATTTTGTAAAAACGTTGATTGCTCTGCGAATGGCTGATGTGAGTTTTATAGGTAAAGACATTTTTTCGGCATTTTCCCCAAGGATTGGAGAAAAAGGGAGCCTCTTATCTAGAGAGAGTTTCCACCGTGTGATACAGCAATGTGATGTAGTATCAGGTAGTCCTCAACTTACGACCACAATGGAAACCCCCCCCCCATTTCTGTTGCTAAGTGAGAAATTTGTTCAGTGAGTTTTCGGCCCATTGTATGACTTCTTGGCACGTTTGTTAAGGGAATCACTGCAAGTTGCTAAATTAGTTAAGTAACCCCGTGGTTCAAAGAATCTGACTTCCCCATTGACTTTCCTTGTGAGAAGGTTGCAAAAGCTGATCACGTGACCCTGGGAGACTGAGTGACTCACTTGTCAAGCATCAGAATGTAAATCATGTTATTATGACTGCATCAGTTGAAGGCTATAGCAGAGGTCCCCACTCTTTTGGGCATCAGGGACCGGTTCCGTGGAGAAAAGTTTTTCCACGGACCCGAAGGGGTGTGGTTTTGTGTGCTGCCTGCTGGGGCTTTGCTTGTTTGTGAAGACCGGTTGCTGGCACGCTGCGGTCCAGTACCAGCCACGGACCTGAGGTTGAGGACCCCTGGGTTATAGTATTCACACTGGGGTTTCTGGACCACTTCATGTTATATGACTTAACAGCTCCTGATCACTACATAGGGCCTGCCCACCTCCCAGGCGCTGATGAACCTGTGTTAATCTTGTCACGCTGAACTAGTTCTGTCATACTCAGAGAAACTTGCCATGGTGAGAGTGTCAGCACGCTGATGCAAGCACACCAGGACGTTCTGTGGTGTCTGCTGTTGGCAATTGTGAATGCAGTCGACATGTCACATGATACTGCCACAGTGGGATACATGAACAGGAAATACAAGGCAAAGAAACAGCTTCATTAACATTTAGACAAAGACATACCCCAATCAAGGGATATACCATATGTACTATATATAGATACAACGAAGAGTAAACCAACATGTCAAGCTTGAGAATACTGAAAGACTAGATGACAACAGTGTTAGCACTGTCCTCTGAGGAAATGATATGAAAATGACAATAGAAGTGGCACTTTTAAAATAATATTGATACCAGAAGTGATTGGGTGTATTAAAGATCAGTAAGCACAATAAGAATGTCAAATCTTTAGTTGTTGTAAGTTTATAAACTCATTAACACTCAAGAAACATTTGGGACCAAGAAAAAACTATCTTGAACTCTCATGTCCATCCAGTTAAAATCACAATAGGACTAGGAGACCTTGTCTTGGATATGTTTGTTACCTTGGATTATTTGTATAAACAATAAAAATAATAATATGATAAAAAATATAGACTGGAACAGCCACTTCGCAGGCAGACAACTCAACTCATGAAGAGAATTTGATAAATAAGTCCAAAAGCTTTCACACGAGCCACAGTCTACTGTTTCAGACAAAAATATTTATATTTAAAAAAATAGGATTACCAACTTTGCAGGCTGTCAAATCAACAAGACTCATCACTTAAGTAGATCTGGGAGGGTCTTGATGAGAGGAACTTTTTTGGGAACTGCATTCTTGACATCTATTTCAGGCAAAAAGTATTTTGAAACAGTCATTTTCCAAAGCCAGCTAATCAGATCACACATCAATAGAATATATAAAGTAACCATGTTACAATTCTTTCCTTAAAACAAGTGGAATTCTATGAACATGGCAGAATATAATGTATTAAGAAAAGGATATTAACTATACTGAATGCTTGTAAAAAAATCCCTGGGTCATTGCTCCATGTCTATGGATAAATCACTTCTGCTAGATTGTTGTAGTAAAGATCTCTTGGAATAATTTGCACAGCTGGGGCTTTTGATGAGTTAATAAAGTGTTATTTAAAGGTTATTCCTAAAATAAAGGTGGTCCTTTACTCAACTTTATGTTGTGTACCAGTTACACACTTTCCTGGATAGGAAGGCTCTCTACTTGGCCACTGACATCCTGATCATCTCCCATTTGGACTATTGCAATGCATTGGTCTATCTTTGAAAAATATCTGGAAACTTCAGCTGATACAAAATGTGGCCACACAGGCAATCTTGGGCACTCAAAGAATGGCACATATAATACTTGTGCTGAGTGAACTCCACTGGATGCCAGTTTGCTTCTGGGTCCAATTAAGGTGTTTATGGTGATCTTTAAAGCCCTACATGGTAGCATGGGGCCAGGTTACCTATAGCTTTGGTTTGCCCCATCACATTAGCCCATCCCACTCAGTCATGCAAAGAAGGTATGTTATGGACTGTGTCAGTTAAAGAATTCCAATTGGAAGGTCCCAGGAAGAGAGCCTGCTCTGCTTTTGCCTCTGCCCTTTGGAACAGTCTCCACACACACACACCCGCCCCCCTGCCCATCCCACGGTGAGGCAGGCCCCAAGTCTCCTGGCCTTTCAAAAATATCTAAAGGCCTGGTTCTGGCACTTGGGGTTCAGAAGGGGGGCCTGAGGTTGGTTTGCAACCTGAAGCCCCTCACCCACCTTTTAATTAATATTTATTATTGAGTTTTAATCATCCTTGCCTCAATTTTAAAAATTTTATATTCAGTTTTTAAGTTTTTAAACTTTTATTTGTAGACCTCCCAGAGACCCTTTGAAGGAGATGGGCAATTTCTAAAGGGAATGAATGGATGGATGCATATTCTCATTTGTTTCTAATATGCTGGTTTCAGAGACTCAGTTGAACAATTTTTAGTTGTATGAACCCAGCATAGTCTGGTTTGTTTGGACACATTCTGATTAAATTGTGGCCTATGTATATAAAAGTCATTGGTTTTATTCATACAGGACATCATTACAATGTGGTTTGATTGTGCTTAACGTGTTATGAAAATCCAACCTTGCAATTGAGTTAATAAGTGGAGTAAACAAACCATAGCATATTATGTCAGGTGAATCAAACCAGATTCTTTATTCATGTCAGAAGCACCTTCACATTATAAACATATAACATTCAACTGACCAAATAAAATAGTTATAAAATAGGTCATAAAATATAACACATGTAAAAAGTATGTAAAATAAGTAGGATTAAAACTAAATGATATTCGCCCAGGATCGGGCCATGTCAGCACCATTTTCTCTCACCAGTATGAGATCTTCATATATGTGGAAGGAATTGTACACAACGTAGCTTATGTGACATGGATTGGTTTTTTCCACAGTCACAGAGAATCTTTTGTTGGGAAGCCAAGGGTAGTTGCAAGTGACTACCATTTTTCCTGTATTTAAAATTCTGTTGAAGCCCACTAGATGGAGCACAATAGCTTAAAGAAAGCCAATTTTGATGAATAAATCCCTAAAGTGCTGCAGTAATTCTAAAATAAGTTTGATAAATTTGATTGTAGAGATATTAGAAAAAAACCAGCTTGTTCTCTAGGCTTAACAAAATAACCTTTCAAATTGCAAAAGTACTGATTATTTTGCCAGAGATTCTTAATAATCAGTATTAACATTTTAGGGTAAATATGCTTGTTTGGTTATCATATGAAGATGTTGCTTTTCCATCCATTTTTGCTAAACCAGCAATAATTGTATTCTCCACAATTTCTTCTGTGTAGAACCATAAGGGAGCAGTGACAATCAACCTTTGACCCAGTTTCTGAGAGGTGTTAGGATGTTGTGAGAAAGAAGCACAAATAGATTCCATTCATGTGGAGTTGGAGTTCCTGGCCAAAAGGAATACAGATAGTCCCCGATTTACAACCACAATTGAGCCCAAAAGGTCTGTTGTTACGTGATACATTTGTTAAGTGAGTTTTGCTCCTTTTTACGACTTTTCTTGCCTCAGTTGTTAAGTGAAGCACTGCAGTTGATCGTTAGTAGCCCTGTTAAGTGATTCTGGCTTCCCCGCTGACTTTGCTTGTTAGAAGGTTGCAAAAGGGGATCACAGGATCCTGGGACACTGCAACCATCATAACTATGAGTCAGTTTCCAAAGGTCTGGTTTTTGATCACATGACTATGGGGATGCTGCAATGGTTGTGTGAAAAAAGGTCATAAGTCAAATTTTTCTGTGCCGTTATAACTTTGAACGGTCACTAAACGAACTGTTGTAAGTTGAGGACTACCTATATTGCAAAATCATTCAGGAAAGATAAAATCAGAAAGACTTTTGTATTGCACTTGCCTGGTACCCTTTCCTTCTTCTCTTCAGATTCTAATGACAGTATAATAAATAATTATTACTAAGTATAAGTATGGCTATACATTTTAATTTAGCCTGACTTGCTTGTGCACCAGAGGATAAGAATCAGATGGATTCAGGACATAATCATATACAACAGCCACAACAATCCACTTTTTAAAATACAAGCCACAGAGTTCCTATGAAAAAGAGTAACTGGAAAAAGCAAGGATAATCTCAAAATTAAAGTGAAGCACATGTTATACAGAATTTTTGTGCAAAAACCTTCCTGGAAGGCTTTTTTTATTTCCGGTCAGAAATCTCCTTTACCAGAAGAAAAAAATGCCAGAAAGAACAATCCATTTCAGTAGAATGCAGGGCCATTGATAGGCTTTAAAATCTTATTTTCCACCCAATATTTTGATTGATCATTTTGGAGATATAGAAATCTTTTGCTGTGAAATACAGTTAGAACTACATGGTAAAACAAATGACTTTCAGAGATCTTGAGTATGTTTCAGAACACTATGTGGAATAGAATTGAATGAAAGTCTGATCTAGTAGAGTGGAATTGATATGTAGTGTTGTGCAGATTTATTAGATCTGTATTAGATCTGATGCAAGAAATGAATATTTATTGAATATTTACACTGGCTATGCATAAGCGTGAGCATTTATCCACCATATATTATAGAGGTGAGAGTTGGAGTAAGGAGAAATATAAATGTAAATTGTATGCAAGGGGAATGGACTACTTGAGAACTATGAGTTGTACAACAGCACTAGCACTTAGATTCATATACCACTTCATAGTGCTTTACAGCCTTCACTAAGCAATTTATAGAGTCAGCCTATTGCCCCCAACAATCTGGGTCCTCATTTTACCAACCTCTGAAGGATGGAAGGCTGAGTCAACTTTGAGCCCCATCAGGAGTGAATGAATTGTACAAGAAGTGATAGGAGCAAGAATGAATCAGTACTAAATATGAATATGAATTGAATAAAAAAGTAACTGAGCAGTACAAAATACATTGAAATAGTTTGATCAGAAATGAGGATCAAATTGTAGATCAGCTACATCAGTGGTTCTCAACCTGTGGGTCGGGACCCCATTTGGGGTCGATCGACCATTTCACAGGGGTCGCCAAGCAAGGCTGTCCGCCATTTTTTTGTCCGCCATTTTTTTCCCCATTTTCCGGCGGGTGCCTTACCTCCCTTGGGCTGGGCCAGCTGGTGGTCGGCCTGCTCCGTCTCTGCCGCTTGCCAGCTACGCCTCGGCCGGCGCAGGGGGCGAAACCACGCATGCGCGGTGCTCCCGGGCAGGGAAAGTCCTCGACTTACGACCGGTTGGGTAGTCCTCGACTTACGACCGGTTTAGTCCTCGACTTACGACCGGTTTAGTCCTCGACTTACGACCAGTTTAGTCCTCGACTTACGACCGGTTGGGGTCGCGGCATTAAAAAGGTTAAGAACCACTGAGCTACATAAAGAAAGAATGAATGGATTGAGAGGAAAGTTGAGAAGATCCTTGCTGAATGGATTTGGTGAGTGTTAAGTCCGGAGATGAAAGGCGAAGGAGGCAATTCATGTTACAGAACAGAGCTTTATTCTCACTCTCTTACAGCTAACAACCAACAAGAGCAGAGGCACGCAGGCCTCTTTTTATACCCCCAGATCCCTGGGCAATCACAACCAATAGCAGGCAGTCTTTTCCCGCCTTGCGCATGTGCGCAAGGCCGGCGCCGCTCAGTCTGGTCCCGGGCAGCTTTTGCAATGCCCGGGACTCTTGCATCGTCCCGAGCCTGCTTCTGCAGGCTCAGGACACAACAGTGAGATCTTTGGAATGAGAAAGATGATAAATGGTATTGGAGTAAACTAGATTTCCCTTCCTTTCTTATGTCATAACTTTAATTTTTTGCCTTTCACTTTCTTACTCCTTTTCTATACTTTCTATAATCTTGCTTAGCTGTAAAGGAAATAGGTGATGGATATGCATTATGAGCTAATCAAGATTACATGAGGTAGCTGTAGCAAATATTGAAATTGCTGTATGAACTAATTGTCTTTTTTCATTGACTAAATCTGGTCTGTTTCCATTTGTGTTGTTTATGAAAAAGGACCCAGAAACACTATACAGCTATGCTAACCATTTTTGCAGACCAGATTTGTTGGTCCCAGTATTTTTACACAAATTTAACATGATGAATGTAACAAAGCATTGTTGGTGCTTTTTGTCTCTAAGACCATATTAAAATGGTGTACTAGTTCTTATTACTCACTAAGAGTGCAGCAAAGTTCCTAATTTCCTGAACCACAAACTCCTCAAAATTTATTTTAGCCTAGCCTATCTTGTTGTGTAAACCTAAAAGTGGATTGTGTTTGCATAAGATAACCCAAAGTGTAATGTGGATTGTTGGATTGTCCAGATCAGAACTGACATATATATTTTAGGCATGTCATCTGAACCTGGACTACATCTAACCAGCCATTACACCTCCTGGGAAGTGGCACATACAGAAGCAACAGCAAGGGAAGCTAGTGCTGCAGCTGCACCTTTCCTTCATCATTGTTGTTTTTCCTTTCAGAAAACAAAAGGACTGGGAGAAGGATTCAGCTTTCCCTTCCTCACCATTTGTGGCTCTGATCCTCAGCAGGTCACTAGAGGTGTTTTTGCAAGAATAGTTTAAAGGAAGGGCTAATCAGTGCAACAATTGCTGGAATATCTACCTTGGGGAACAAAGGAAATGGAGGCTGCTGCCAGCATAGTACACTCAATTGTCTGTAGAACAGTGAGCAGGTGCGTTCATTGATTATGGTATATTAAGTGTAGTTTAGCTTATTGTATAAAAACACCCATAGCAACAGCAAGGCAGACTTCTGGTAGAATTTAATCCTGGTTTGGAATTCATCAAGCAGTTCTATTTCTTCCAGCTTTTCTGGCAGAGAAGCCAGCACCTTAAATCAAGGAAGCTTGCAGTTCTATAGTGGTCCCATGACATTTTCACAGGCATCAGTAGGAAAATCATATACATATACTGTACTGTAAACATCCCTTGACAGGTCAAGCTCCTTATAAGATTTAAGACCAAGTGCAGTTTTTTTTTTTAAATGCTTTATAAATAAATGGTATAAGATAGGAATAGGTCATCCTTTGTGGGCCAGTGGATTCTTTGTAATTTTAAGAGTATGTCATGGTTGCTCCAATAAAATTACTTCCATGGAGAGAGACTCCTACCCATTGATGAGATGATGAGTATGTCCAGTTTATTCTGCCATCTTTTCCTGCACACAGAATTTGCTCTCTGGTTTTATTGCTCAGAAGAGCTTACTTCCATCCAAACATTCTGAAGTCACATACAATAAGCATTTTCTGAAAATGAAGGATGATGTTTGTTTTAACTTTTGCATTCTAAGCTTCACTGTTTCTGGTTTGTTTATTCATAGGATCTGGTCTTTTAATGTAGAGGAATTGGTTAAGATCCAAAGGACCACTCAATTACTCCTACACACTCAAAATCCCTTTGGTATTAATTGAATACCAGCTCTACTGGGTTTCAGCCATAAACATTATTAAGCTGCTCATTGTTGACACTTACTCATTTCCTCTTCATTTTTGCTTTTTCTTGCACTTCAAAGAGCACTAGATTTATACAGCTACCTACCTATCATTTTAATTTTTCCTAATTTCCATACCTACAATCACTCAGAGGGATTGTGGACAATCAAAAGAATGTCTTGGCATACCTAAATAAACAATGCTTTTATTGGTCGTGTTATGCCACACTTTTTATTTTTCTAAAAAAACAACTAAGTTTGTCATGATCCACATACAATATAGAAATGGGAGTTACAGGACTCTCTGAAATGGAAATTGTATGTCATCCAGATAGTGTCAAGTCTTAGATATAAATTTTACCATGAAATTTGACTTTCTTCCTCCACCCATTGCCAGTCTTATTGAGTCCATCTGCCTTGCTGCTGGTCATCCTCTTTTTCTTCCATCTTTCTCAACAATATAGACTTCTCACATATGCTGGCTTTGTATAATGTGTCCAAAGTATGATTACAGCCCGGTCATTTGTATCTTGAGTGAGAACTCTGCATTGATAAGTTCAATGATCCATTTGTTTGAGGTTTTTTTGTTTTTGTTTTTGGCTATCCCTGGTATTCTTGGGTCTTCTCTAACACCAAAGTTTGAAAACATCAACAATAAAGTTTTTGAAAGCATACTTTTTCTAATCAAAAGTTGATTTGATTTTTCAAATCAAAAGTTTTGCTTCTATGGGGTATTGTAGGGAAAACCATTGCAACATAATTTTGATTTTTGTAGGCATATACATATCTCAACATCCAAATATCTTTTCCAAGACCATCATAGCTGCTCTGCCAAATGCTAGTCTGTGGCTTATTTCTTGAATGTTAGTTTCTTAGTCTTCTTTATATTTAATCATAGTCCCCTTAATCTTGGTGAAGGATATTAACATAGAATAATAGGATTGGAAGGGACCTTGGTGTCTGTTTCCATCTTCAATGTCTTTACAGATGTCATCATAATATTGCTTCTTGTTTCTTTTAACAGCTCTTTTGAGATTGTTTAATTTTCTTCCTGAGACCTTTGTTTTCTTGGCTTTGGCTTCCTTCCTTCCTTCCTTCCTTCCTTCCTTCCTTCCTTCCTTCCTTCCTTCCTTCCTTCCTTCCTTCCTTTTTCACAATTTGTTTTAACCTCAAAGTTTTCCTTTTTTTGTTTCTTGATTTTTTGACAGTCTCTTTTTAATTCATCCTTAACAGCTTCTTTGATTCAATTCCAGATTGTCTCTAATTCCCTGTCAATGAAGTTAAAGACTAAAAAGCAATTTCTGATCATCTCCTTGAAAATGATGGATATATAGTCAAGATTATATCATGAAAATTGTTTGTTGTTTTTTCCTTTCCCTCTAGTTTAACCTGAAACTTATGCACAGTATATTATCTGTTTCACAGTACCCCTTAGCCTCATCTTTACTATTATAATTAAATTCTTCCATCTCCTTGTACCAATAATATAGTCACTTTGATTTTTGTGTATTCTAATGATGTTGATGTATTTAAGCATCACGTGGTTGCTTGAATACTGTTGGCAATGAAGAAACCATTCAGCTGGAAGAAATGTATGTCTTTCTTTTTACTCCATTTTGGTTTCCTTTCCTATACAACTTGAAACTGTGGATAAGAAGCACATCTCCATGAGTTTTGCCTAGAAAAGGCCTGGAATCCAGTGGATTCTTTTCTTAAAAAAAGAATCATATGTCCCATTTAACTAGCCCACTTAAATAATATCAGTTCAGCCTTTTAGCCCAGCTTAAATTTCCAAGTATTTATAGTACATGGCAGTTTTATATAGAGCAGATTATTATCATAACCAATGAAGATATGACATTTTCATTGATACTATCAGATTGGGTAGCCTTGGCACCACATCTCTCAAGATATAAAATCTGACCTTGTTTTTCAGAAGGTAAATTTGTAGCCCAGGGAATACATAGCCATCAGGAGGAAAAGGATCAGTATAACCCTAATTGAATGCATATTAATTTAAAGCAGGTTGAATTCCCATTTTTGACCAGACGCATTTTTGTCTCATCTGGATAGCTCTTTGTTTTCCTTTATGTAGGGATTACTAGTATTTGGACATAGTTTCAAAATTTGATTAGCTTCACAAGAGTCCAATAATAACTGAGTTTCAGGCAAAAAGATACTGTTATACGGTCTAAATTTTGCATTTTATATATATTTTATATTGTGCATGTTTTAATACTATGTGGTTCTTTGGGTTTATTGTTTGTTTTTCTACTCAAAATCACATTGTTTGAGTTAGGCAACTTTATAAAATCCAGTAAATGAAAGAATAAATAAAAATGAAATAAATGCTGAGCTAGAAAGATGTATAGTCTGACTTGTTATAAAGAAACTTCCCATATTCCAATGGTGGAGCATGGAATCCTTTTCCTGACAAATTGTGAATCGTTGTAAGATTCACATTAATTGCTTTCTTCTCCCCTGCCTCAACAAATCCATTAAGAATACTATGTACAATATCATGTTTTTTTCCTGTGGAATCTCACATTAAGCACCAAGAAGAATGGAGCTAATAAACAACTGTGTTATATTGCATCTTTGCTTCCCCTTTTCCACCATTTCAAATATTTAATTCATTTGATTAATGTATTCAATTGAAGCACCACTGACTCCACCCAACTGAACGGTGTACAAGAAAACCAAACCAAAATAGAAAATGTAATACAATGTAATTGTACAAAGGAATTCCTCAGGGTCCTCCAGGGTACAGAGGTACTTTCTGAACAACACTGAGGGGGGGGTGTAGAGACTGCTAGAGAGGAGGGAATTATCCATAAATGGCCTTAGAACCTAAAGTAAGTGAACTTAAAGAAATTCACAAGAATAAAGTTTTCTGCCTTTTCTTCTTTGCAACAGCCCCTCACGTTGAAAATAAATAGGGGGGAGCGGGAAAGGGAGAGTGTATTTATTTATTGGTGATATTTACGTATGAAAGCAGACTCTAGATTAGGGATAGGCAACCTGGGCTCTTTTATGACTCATGGACTTCAACTCCCAGAATTCCTGAGTCAGCATAGCTGACTCAGGAATTCTGGAAGTTGAAGTCCATGAGTCATAAAAGAGCCCAGGTTGCCTACCCCTGCTCTAAATGAACTTATCTAATGAAATTCTGGTACAGATACAGGTACTTAAAATAGCAGTTCGAATTCAGTTTTCAGTTGATACTAAAAGTAAAAGAGCTGAAATTATGGACTGCTGCCACTACATACCTCCAGAAGAGCCATGTTTTCACCTGCTTCCAGAAGGCCATCGGGGAGTGGGGCCATCCATGTCTCAGTGTCAGCCCTTCAAGGTGAATCAGACTTGAATACTAGTCATCGATACTAAAACTACTTCTATTATTGGATTACAGTAACAGAATCTTGCAACTCTGAATGTGCCTCTTCTTTCCTTGTCTTTATAGAGAACCCGGGAGGGTCATCTGGGATAGTTTCTCAAATTCCATTTCTCCTTTGAGCTGGGATTTCCCTTATCTGATGATCCTCACCTAGGCTGCAGCTCTTCCTCTTCTTTCACTGGTTATTCTCCCAACCCATTAAATTCAGGAGTCAAGCTATTCTAGAAGAAGAGAGCTGCCGAAGAAAATGCCAGCTGTCAGGTCCTCCTGCCATAGTCAAGGCCCCTTATTAGGTACTCCCTAGTTATCTGGATAAAATGGGCAGAAACTATTGAGGAAAGATGGTCCCTAAAATACCCAGGACCCAGGTGATACAGAGCTTTGTAGATTTGTTATGGCTACCATATTATATAGGAGTAGAAAATGGAAGAGGATTCAGAATATTCTCCATCTCTTACATAATTTGTATTTTATTTCATTTTTATCTACTGTCTCTCAGTCATTGCTGACAAAAGTCCGTTGTACTGATAAAAATGAAAGGGTATCTTTCATCACCACTCTTGTTTTTTTTAAATAATCTTAAAAAATATTTTAAAAATAATGTTTCATTTTATGTCATTTTATTTGATAAGTTGCATTAAAAAGAATCAACCTATAAGTAAGCTTTTAGTTTAAATCAGTTTTCTAAGCCTTTTTCCCCTGATGAAGTTCTCAGGGAATCCCTGCATAAAAAAATATTGAATCTAGAGTTGACAGAATGTTAGTATAATTAGTATCCACTCACCCCACTGCTGCAAACATTAGCACTACACAGTGTGCAAAGTTCAAAAAACAATGTTTTTTTAATCATAATATTTTGTGGAATCCCAGCTGAGAAAGGCTGTTTTATAGGCTCAGTATAAATCATAGTCTAAAAAAGAAATAAAAAGATTTGCAACATTCCGTATTCAAGGACTTTACCTCATTTCCTCTGCTGGATTTACAGGAGCCTCAGGAAGGAATCATTTTGGACACTGTCCTTGTGTGAAGTTCCTTAAGTTAGTATTTCAGATCCAAACCAAGAGAAATATTATAATGCCAGAGCACCAATTGTCATCCCGTATGTTTGTGGAGATTCTCAGTCATCCAGGTCATGGTTGTTCCAAAGATGCTTTTTCAAAAGGCAGTTGGACTTTCTTTGTTTTTCCTTGATGACATTTCGCTTTCATCCAAGAAGTTTCTTCAGTTGTCATCTCATAGTTAATGATAATGACTCAATTATTCAGTGACTTGCAGTTGAATTAAAAGAGTAAAACTAGTTTAGTGCTGATCAGATGCGAAAGATAAATATTGGCACCCCACTGTTTATTTTCCTTATATTGACACAAATACTAATACCTCAAAGGCCAAGGAAGTTGCATCTTAGAAAAAGAAGAAATACTCTTAAATAAAAACAGAACTATTAGGAAAGGTGCATGAAGTACCATAGTGGAGAACAAACATGCACGTTTTCCCTCTTAACAAAATGGAAAGGTACATGAACAGCTTGTCTATACACATTTGCCACTTCCTGCTAGTAAAATTTTGTGAGATTTTACACATCTTTGAGGGACCAGCAAATCAAGGTTAAGAAAAAAAAGGATTTGCTAAAAATAAGGTAGGATGTTATTAAACATGTTGACCTTCAGAGGGCACTGTGGGTTAAATGATGCATCATTTAAAAAATATAGCAGGCAGCTATCCACCTTGGCAGTGTTTTTTTTTCTCAAAAGCAAATATGTAGGCCAGTGGTGGCGAACCTATGGCACGGGTGCCAGAAGCGGCACTCAGAGCCCTCTCTGTGGGCACACGCGCTGTTGCCCCAGTCCTAGGCCTTCAGCTGGGTTTTATAAAACTTTTTCGCTTTAGGCCTCCGCCGCCACGTGCAAAAAAAAAATATGTTCAATCAGCCAATTTCAACTTCTCGCAGGAAAAAAAAAGGTCTTGCAAAGTTGGAATTGATTGATTGAACTTTTTAGTTCCACCCAGTCTGCCGTTACCACCGCAGCCACGCCCACCCAATGGGCCACGCCCACCCAATGGGCCATACCTACCCGGCACTCGACGATGCATAAATGGGTTTTGGGTTGCAGTTTGGGCACTCGGTCTCTAAAAGGTTCACCATCACCGATGTAGGCCTTCCAAATCAGGGAACATAATGAGGGGAACACAGCCTTAATTCTTCCCTCTCCAGCTGAGACTGTTCTCCAGGATCTGTACTCTGTACTGCAAAAGACAGGGACAAGAAAAGAACTGAAGAAGTCAATTCTCTTTCCAGAGAACTTGTTATGCAAAAAGAGAGCTTTGCTTTACCCTACGAGGCAAAGGAAGTTGACAGATTCAAGCAAAAGATTTTGGATTCTGTTAAAAGGCAACAAACTACCCATTGTTTATTCGCAGCCTCCACCAATCTGGAGCTTTCCAGATGATTTATAACAACAATTCCCAGAATTTCCCAGCCAGCATGTTTCTTTGTTTTAATTGTGTTTAAGAAGCCTTTGGATTTGGCACCTGCTCTGAAGACTGCTGTGTATATGTCAAGGAACTATCTGTTGGCATGTTCTAATTGCCTTTGACGTGGATAATAATCCTGTATTAAGCCACATTTGCTTAAGATTTCTTTTTTTCTGGAATGGATACCCATAATATGCTAAGACAAACCAGTGTCTATAAGCCACAATGGCTAAGTGTACACAAGAAGATAAGTCAAAACCCAGCTAACCATATTATTTCTTAACATTATTTTATTGCCAAATTTACATGGCTGCACATCTTACCCAAAGTGAGTAAAACCAAGAGTTAAAACATGTTGCAAATCCATTAAAAGAACATGTATACAATAAGAACATGAGAGCAAAGATGTTTACCTACAGTATAAGTAGTGTGTAGGATCCCTATTACCAGAGGATCCTCAGGGTTGCCAAAACCCACCCACCCCATTTTGAGAGGTTTCCTGAAGGCTATAAGGGTTTGGGCTAACTTCATTTCGGGAGGGATGATATTCCAGATGGCGGGTACTTGGTAGAAAAGGCATGCCTCCTAGGTCCTATCAGATGGATTTTCTTTGCAGGTGGGACCCACAGCATGCCTCTCCTGCCAGACCTGACAGGATGGGTAGACATAATTAGGAAGATGTGGTCCCCCAAATAACCTAGCCCAATGCTGTGTAGGTGAACAACATCTTCTGTTTCCAGTTAAGTGGTTCTGGACTGTAATTTTCCTAATTTGCAAAATCCAGTGTGCTAATTTAATCAGGATAACAAAGGAGTGCAGCTGCTTATTTCCTTCCTTGCTAGCAAGTGTCATCTAGAGCAGTAACAAGGGTCTGCATTTTCACACTCCCATTTTTGGGAATTTATGTATAAATACCATAACTAAGCGTCATGCTTTGCATAAGAGCAAAACTACCCCTTAGGCTTTGATTTTCCAGTTATTGCAAACAATAGCAGCATCATTGCTTAGTATACTTTGAGCAAAGATATTACGACATTTCTCCATTAAGCTTTCCTGTTCATACACTCAAGTTTCCCCTATAAGCCGACCTTTGCTACCTTTTTTAAATAGCAGGGAAGACTTAGTTAAGTCACACCCAATCTGGTGAGTCACCAGGATAAAAAAAAACATATTTCCTGCTCCTTGAGGTGCAGAAAGAACCTGCAGTTACATGAAGGGGGAACAGATGGAAGGACAACCCTGTGGGTTACAGAAAGTGAGAAATATTTAATTTTGTTATCCACATAAACTGAAAACTGGGAGACCAAGCTTTCCAAGGTCTCCATCAAGAAGGCCATAAAATAGCCACAACATATTCTGTCTGTTTTGTTTTGTTTTGTCCCTTATAAACCTTGGATTCACCACTTTCCTCCACTTGTCTGCTTGCGGAAAAAACACACACACTCCAGGCAGAGGGGAAAGTTAGACAAAGGGGGCTGGGCAAGTCCAACGGAAACCAATTGTTAGGGCTTGCTTCCTATTTTATTGGCATATATTTTAATTCTCCAAGTCCCAACTGAGCAATCTTCCAATAAAAAAGTCAATTATCTATGCTTATTAAAAAGATCTTGGCTCTCTCAAAGTCAAAGTGGAGGTGAATTTCAAACAGCTTCATACTAGCAGCATGACCATTGAAAGAGGTGGAAATAAGAATAGGTGAAATTGGACATACCTACGCCACTATCTTGTACCTCTTGGGCATCTTGTTTGGACCTGATTGATGTCACAATTTCATTTGGGGGAGGGGGGGAGAGAGCTGCTTTTGTTTTCACTTTTGTTTACAGTAACTATAGTGACTACAGATGTGAGGATGAGCAGGAACTTTTGACAGGAACTTTAGCTTCACTCCTCCTCCTCCAAGATCCAGTCATCATTATTGTTCCTTTCCCTCCACCCTGCTCAGCCCCATCATCCAGATACTCCATATCTGATTCCTGGAGCTTCCAGTGACTTCAAACACCAATCCAGCCATTATGACAACATACAATTTTCATAACCATTATGAAAAGCGCCTAACTTAAAATATATCGATACACTATAATTTCATTTTTACAAATCCAAAGACCTTTAAGTGTAAGAAAAGAAATGGTGCCAAAATAACTAGGACGCTTTAAAGGGGCTTTCAAAAACTTGTTTTACAATTAATCTTCTTGTGGATGATTTCCCTCCCCCCCCTCAGTCTCTGAGATTTTGAGGGCAAAATTCTATGATCAATTTCATAAATCATTGCAATTATACTCTTTTTGTGTGGAAAGAATGGAGTTTTGTTATTTCATGGTTGTGACAGCTCAGGGGACAGGATACCAATTGAATGATGTGTTTTTCGTTAGTTTCTGAAGGGAAAGGCTGAGCACTGGTTGGTTCATGGTGTTCTTTGTATGTTGAAATTGACAGAAGTGAAGATGAAAGCAGATCAGTTTTAGTAAGGTATTAGAGGGAGAAGAAACACTAATGGTACAGAAATACACATTTTGTAGTTTGATTTCACCCAGTTTCTAATTTCCTTGATTTCAGAGCTGTTTGTTTGTTCTTTTTGCTCTATCACAGCGATGGCGAACCTTTTAGAGACNCAAAACCCACTTATGCATCGTGGAGTGCCGGGTGGGTGTGGCCCATTGGCTGGACGTGGCCCACTGGGTGGGCGTGGCTGCGGTGGAAACGGCAGACGGGGCGGGACTAAAAAGTTCAATCAATCAATTCTAACTTTGCAAGATCTTTTTTTCCCCTGCAAGAAGTTGAAATTGATTGATTGAACCTTTTTTTTTTTTTTTGCACATGGCGGAGGCCTAAAGGGAAAAAGTTTTATAAAACCCAGCTGAAGGCCTAGGACCGGGGCGACGGCGCGCGTGCCCACAGAGAGGGCTCTGAGTGCCGCCTCTGGCACCCGTGCCATAGGTTCGCCACCACTGCTCTATCAGATTGTGAATTGTTTTGCATCAAAATGTACAAACATTTCCAAACCGGCACATTTTTATTATACTTTGCACATTTTTTTTACATTTTCTCCCCAACAGAATTGTTGTATTTTATTTTCACCAACATGATGACCACGATGATGATGTTATCTATTCAGCCACATCCGACTCTTGGCGATTCTATGGGCCGAGTCTCTTCACATCTTCTGATCTTGCATTACTTCTTTGAATTTTTCTATGCGCTGACTAGTGTCAGCTTTGATGGTATCCAGCCACCGTGTTCTTTGGTGGTCTGATTTCCTTTTATCACTAACTCTTCCAAAGATAATTGCTTTCTCCAGTGAATTACCCCACATGACACGGCCAAAATAAGTGAGAGACAGTTTTGTGATTTTGCCTTCCAGTTACATGTCTGATGTTATGCACTCCATTATTTGCTAGTCATCTTTGCTGACTAAGGAATACACAGGAGCCTTCTCCAGCACCACAGTTCAAACAAGTCCATTTTCTTCCTGTCTTACTTTTTTAAGGTCCAACTTTCACAACCATAGGTGGCTATGGGGAACACATTACATTTGGTTGCCACGCTGATGCTCTTGCTTTTCCACATTCAGCTCATGTTCATCATGCAGTGCAATCCGACATTTTATTTCTGGACTGCATTCACCACTTTGAGCAATCTGCCATTCTAGGAAAATGATTTTTTCCATGCGTTCTCTCTCTTGTCATCGCTAGTTTCTATTTTGATGTTTCCATTCCTTGCAGTTATCATTAGCTTGGTCTTTTTGATGTTCAGAAAGAGGCCAAAATTCTCACTTTCTTCTTTGATTTCCTTGATCAGACATTCCAGGCCATCTTTTTTTTCTGAGAGTTGTACCATCAAAGTATATCACAGATTATTGATGTTTCTTCCTCCAACACTTATCTCAATTTTTGATCCTTCAAAATCTAGCTTTCTCATTTTTTTTCTTTGCAAAATGCATCTCACAATTGGGAAAATTAGATGGCTGATTTCAGTTTGTGCGTATGTTCAGAAAACAAGAATTATAAGTACGCTAATATTTGTCTACTAACCCTAATAAGAAGCTATGTTTATCTGCCTATTGATCCAGTATTATCTATTATGATTGGCAGTATTTCTTTGATTGGAAAGGCCTTTGTCATTATGTATATATTTCAGTCATTTCAATTTAATGAGATTTAAACCCAAGTACATGTTCTACCACTGACTAACTCATGTAGCATTTGCAAGTGTTTTGAAAACTGTGCATATATGACTGTCTAAAAAGGCTTTGTATATTTTTGCACTCTCTTATTCTATCATGTGAGTGTGGTCTGTATTTATTACCCTCTTATACATTTTTCCCAAGAAACATGAAGAGAGAATATGTTTAGATAGGTTTGGCTGAAAAATTTATGTCCACAAGCGAAAACTATGGTTAAGCAAAAATTGTTAGTTCATCATACTAACTACTATTTGATAAATAATTGTGGCTTCAAAAAAATCCCAACAATTCATTGTGAATTAACTTTGAGCATATGCTTATTTTTGGCTTTTGGCCTAGTACAAGCATATATTTTCAAATAAATAAAAGAATGGTATAATAGAGAGGCTTTGCAAAATTATATGCTTTTACAATAGCTGCCTTCTGCTTACATTATATAATACATAGTGTATAATAACTATTATAGGATTGTTCCCTCCACCCAGCAAATGTGGCTACAAAGTCCAAGGTCCTAGATACACGTGGCCTGGCCATAAGAACAGCATTCTGTGTTATATGATACTTTAAATGATAAAGCTGGGAGTCTGTTGGTTACACGGACACCATCATTTTATCCCCCAGGGTACTTGCATTTGAGGCAAGTTTTATTTTGTTATAGTGTTTCACCTCAAAATAACCATTGTTTTGGAGATCTGGAATTGGGATTTATACCAAATTCATCAGCTCTGGCATAATTGTGTGTTCTAATTTCCTTCTGGTTGGAGTCACACATCAAATTTAGTCATAATATGATGAGTTTACTTTTGACATACTCAGTTGTGTGCACCCAGCTGCTGTAATTACTTAGCTTGTTGTAGGAAATCAGCCAATTATTATCTATTAAGCCGTATTTAAGCAAATGACGATTTATAATGCTATCTAAAGTCAGTTGTAATCTTGGACTTGTCCATCATAGTGCCCTTCAAGTGTCTTGGACTACAAACCTCCAACCAGGATGCGTAGATTTATATAGTCTGTACTCCAAGGCTACTGAACGACATTAGTTTTGAGAAGATTGTTTTATGTAATGCCCAAACTTTAAAAGGTGTGTCCATGGAATGGAAGGGGAAGAGACAAGGCAAGAAAAGAAACAAAGAACAAAGCACAACGCATATTTTTCTCTTGTCCTTATCTTTGCTCTTCCCTAGGGCCAAAAGGCAACAAATGGTCAGATCCTTAGCCTATAGTCATATGCCTGACAACGCTACCCACTTGTGGTGTCCCTGCATAGTTTTAGAAGGAAAGGGAATTCAAGGTTGAGTTCTCTGCCGCTTTATCTCGTTTTCAGAAAACGATGAAGGATGACTTTTCTGGATTTTATTAGAATGCTCTTACTTGCTTGCAATACTATCAACACAAACAGATCTCTTATAGCACACAAAAAGGGAGTAGGGAACCTGAACCTCCAGCCCAATCTGCAAAGCGGGGATTAGAGAAGGCACCCCATTTTTCCCCCTTCCACACCAGGTTTTTGTTTGCCCAATTGACCCAGCTGGTCCAAGGGTCCAGACAAGACCATCCTTCTTGGGGAGCCTTTCCGTCTTTTCTCCCCGGTTTTCCTCCACCTCCTCTCCTTTTTTCCCAAACAAAACGTCTTAATGGAAGATTCGTGGAACAGCTGCCTCACGCCTTTAGCTTGGTAGCACTCCAAGAGGACGCCCAGGGAGCAGCGCGGGTGTGTTTTTTAATAAAGGCCGTTTATTTACACGGGAGTAAGCCGTGCTATCCTGCGGGGCTTGCTTCCGAGTAAGCGGAGCAGCACGCTAAGGGATCAGCTCGCCGAAATCGACAAGCTCGCTCCCTGCAGCCTCCAAAACCTGGCAGGCAACTTCGATTACCGCCCCCCCCCCCGCCTTCCTCACGGAGACTACAACAAGGGACGAGTCGCCGCTCCTGCGCAGGAGAGGCGGCGGTGCCTTTCGCGGGCAAGCGCCTCCGCACGCGGGTGCCATAGCAGCAGCGGCGGCAGCGAGGAGGGTGTGTTCTCGAGCCCCCTCCCCTCGGTGTCGGAGGTGGAGAGAGGAGGAGACCGGCGGCGGAGGCGGGAGGAGGAGGAGGAAGTAGAGGCGGCGGAGAATAGCGGGCGAATGGAGCTCTGAAAGGCTGCGAGAGCTCCGGAGGGAAGGAGTTGAGCGGGCGAGCGGCTTCGATTCGTCCCTTTCGTCGCCCAACCCAGCCGTGGCTCTGGCTTATAAACTCCGAAGTGCCGCCGCCTACTGTCTCAGACGGCGGTTCTCCCAGAATAAGCCTAGCCGTGCCGCCGTCGCTACCTCCTATCTATTCCCTCGCCCGGGCCAGAGGAAGGGAAAGCTCTCCCTCCGCCGGTGCTCGGAACCTTTCCGGATTCGCCGAGTCTCTCGGAGGGCCTGCAGAAAAAGGTTGCACCCGAACTTGCTGCTGCTAGCCCGCCCGCCCGCCGCTCGCTCCTTTGCCTCCCTCGCCTCGGCCACGCCGGTCGGTGGCGTGAGGAAGTTTCCGGATGGCTGCTGAGAGGTTCCTCTTCTCTTCCATCCCTGCCTCTCCGCTTCGGCCAAGGCTCGCGGTTGCTTTCCCCCAAAGCCGCCCCCGGGTGAAATGCTGAAGAACTGGGCCCCCTCTTCGCTTTTTTCCTAGTTCGAGGCTTGCTTTTTTTTTTTGGGAAACTGAAAAGGGTGTCCTCTTAACGGCCGTAATTACTTCGGAGTAGGTGTCGGCATCCTTGGCGAGCGGGGGTCCTTCCCGATTCTTCTCTTTTCACAAGAACGGCATGCTCTGCTGAAGTGGCCACACGATGCAGACCTTCTTGAAAGGGAAAAGGGTTGGTTATTGGCTGAGCGAGAAGAAAATCAAGAAGCTCAATTTCCAAGCCTTTGCAGATCTTTGCAGGTAAGGGTTGGAATCTTAGATTAGCTGCTTGCCCGGGTGTGTATCTCCCTGCCCTTTTTCCAGGGCTCGGAAAGTTGGAAGTCCAGCTTCTGCTTCTGTCTTGGACAAATACTGAACTTAATGATCTATTTAACACATTTCAGTGCCACCCAGTTATGAGACTCAGGGTGGTGTAAAAAAAACATGGCTATTTCTAACTAAGGTATCAAAGTGTGCATAAATTCCGCCTGGGTTAATGTTTTGGACTACCATAATCAGCCAGCCAGCATAGTTTTGAAATAGGTTGGCTGGGAAACCTAATGATTGTCACTTGGGGCATTCAGCTGTGTGAAAAATGCCAGATTATTAAGGAAAAGATCCAGGGAGAGTGTGAAAAGCTTTCAGTTTCATTGGTTTCACTTGATGGACCTATCAGGTAAGTCCACTTATGTCCACGACTGAGCCCAACATTTCTGTTGCCGAGTGAAACATTTGTTAAGTGAATCACCACATTTTATGACCTTTCTTGCCACAATTGTTAAGTGAATCACCACAATTGTTAAGTTAGTAATATGGGTATTAAGTGAACCTGGCTTCCCCATTGATTTTGCTTGTCAGAAGGTTGCAAAAGGTGATCATGTTGCCCTGGGACACTGCAACCATCATAAATATGAGTCATTTGCAACTGAATTTTGATCACATGACTGTGGAAATGCTGCAATAATCATGTGAAAAACAGTCACGAGACTTTTTTCAGCACTGTTGTAACTTTGAACAGTCACTAAATGAACTGTTGTAAGTCAAGGACTACCTGTATAATGTGAAGCTTTAGGAGTGATGTAAAGTGCATTGCAGGCAGTGCATGTTTAAAAGAACATATTGAGAGGAAAGTTATATCCACCTTTTTTTTCTTTGTTGTTTTTGGATTTTCTTTGTCAGGCTAAAATACTATATCATAAATTGATCCATAAAAGCAGGTTCCTTCACTTTGAAAGAATCAGTACAAATTCCAACAAATTGGAAAGTTAGGCTTTCCATAGAACTGTTTTTGAAGAAACATTGTACAATTGTTTACTCATATCTCCCCCTCTCAGTTTTGCTTTTTTTTAAGATACCTTGCATCCTTTTGATGATATTTTTCTTTTCCTTGTAAGTGCAGTACTAAAATCATATGCCTGAGTTAAGATAGGCCTAAAGATTAGCATTTTTTTCAATTAAATACTACAAAACTCAAAATCCATGTTCAATCCATGCTCTTTCCCATCCTCCCTCTGGCTCTGTTAGGCTATTTTGAGTTCAAGCTTTCAGACCTTGTTAATAATAAAACTAAGAAAGATTTTTGTTTCTGGTTGGGACTTATTGGGACTGGATGAATGAGCTAGTTGTTTTGCTATATAGCAAAAGCTATTGAGATTTTTCATAGAATCATCCTCTTACAGATAGTAGTGTTACCAGGATATTTGGGAAATTTCTGACTGGTTAAATAGGAAAGTCTCCATCTGTAAGTTTATTTATTATATTTTTGTACCTCCCATGTCATCTAAGTGACTAAGCTATTAAACAAAGCTGGTATTATTTATGATAACCCATTATTGGTAGTTGTTGCTTTTTTCTGAAATTGTTATCTTTCTTGATCAGCTAAATTCTGCAAATCAAAATTGTTTGTTTAAAACCAACAGCAAATGTGCATTTACTACAGATAATAACTGAGGCTGTATGGATTTTATCCAGGCATAATTTTGATTGTTAGTACTTCCAGATATGTTTATTTGTATTAACAAAAATAAAACCCATTCAGTATATCTAAATCTAACAAATATTTTTTACTATAAATTATGAATACATCTGTATGTGTTAAGCAGGAGATGAATGTATTTGAATTCATAAATGTTTGTTTTATGAGGGAAAGTAAAATAAGAGACAAACATCCTTCCAGCTTGTTAGTCTCCCTAAAATATTGGACTATATATCTATCACCCACTGGCTTAAAAATGGCATTCAAAAAGTGCTTATGTCTGATTCATGTTTCAAACTGGAGGACACAACAAGAACAAGTTTGGGTTTGGGGCCTATTACTGTATATTAATGACATGGAAGAGAAACTGAAATGTATGTTTATAACATTTGCAGATTACTAGAAATGGGATAGTATAACTACCCTAGAAAATATCAAACTTAAAAACAATTTGAAGAAATTAACTGAAAATAACATTTGCACTTACCTCTGTTAAAGCTTAGAATTTTTTTGTTTTGGGGGGAGGGAAATCTAATACACAATTAGAATACTTAGCAACAGAATTTATATTAAAGAGCTTGAAATTATAATTGATTACAAGCTGAATGCTGTGATAAAAAGGTGTACTTGACATTAGACTGCAAAATATACTTTCCAATTAATAGAAAATATTTTACTCTATACTTGTTGATATGACCTAGAATACTGCGTTCAATTTTGGGCAAAACACTTTAAGAAGATTCAAATTAATCTGAATAGATTAAGGTCAGTAGGAAGGTTTGTGGAAACTGTGTGTGTGTAACTTTAAGAATAGAAGTTTGAGGGAGGTTGTTACAGGTTCAAACTCCTCCTTTGTCATCCCAGCAGATGGTGGACTAATAATACTAAATTGTAGGAAGATTTTTTTTAATTTTAGAAAATATTTTTTAATAAAGGATTTGAATAGTGGGATCAATTACTTTAAGAAATTATGAGTTTTTATTCATAGGAGATATTGAAACAGAATCTTTGTGTGCTTTAATTTGAACTCCAACTTTTTGTAAGTATTTGGTTTAGNTTTTTAAGAAATGTTTAGAGTTTTAAAAAGAACACAAAATTGGAATCAGTTTTTTTTCCTTTATGACTGTTGGTGAAAGAATCTAAAAGAATTTTGCTACTATATATGATGATTGTGCAAAAATCTAGTAAGTGCAAATAAAAATACTATTTCTCACAATAGGAAAAATAGATGGAGGAAAAATGAATCTGGTTGAGATGGCAATGTAAATTGTTTTAAAGAAAGATTTTATTTGGTCCTGTTTCCATTGGAAAATTGTTTCTGGTTTTTATGCTTGAAATAATAAAAAAGAAGACTTTATATTGAAGGTTGAATAATTGTATAGCTATTGAAATGGCCTGTAATAACTAAATGGAATCCAAAAACTGGAGGCTATAATCATAGTTAGTATTTCACTGTATTAGAAAGAGTTGAAAGTCAATGCTTTTTTTCCTTTTTTATCCCGCACCTCTTTTAATCGTTATTTTCATTGCATATATATTATAATAAATCTCAATAAAATCAGAATAGTTGTTGGTTGTTGGTGAATGCTGGTATGTGACTCAAAATATTGTTGTTTGTCATCTTTGACACATTGCCCTAGATTTAATGAACATTGGTTTAGCAGACATCAGATATAATAGACAAATTTGTATGCTACTATTCATGGATAAAAAATTCCATTTGTTGTAATTTTATCTTACTCAACAGTCTTGAAGTTTTCATGGTAATTATAATATTCTTATAAATGTGATATAAGAAAACCATTTTTAAAGTTACTTTGTGCCCAAATGTTTTGCTAAATCGCACAACTCATTTTATGGGAACAAACAGGCCAAAAACTATACAGATAAGAATGATAAAATTTTAATATTGAAAAGTGCCATTGAAATGATAAAACAAGGAGGGAACACTATTTCTAATAGTTTTAATAGTTCTTTGTTAGATCTTTGCCTAGTGCCAAATAAGAGTTTATACTTTAGATTCCAAAGTTAATATTAAGCACATTTAAGGGCACGCTGCTTTGCTAATATTCAGATATTTTCAGTAGAAGGGATAAACAACTATGTTATAATAAAGTTTTAAAATCCTGAGAAATCTTATTCTAGATGTTAATTTGGTTTGTTCAATTTTTGTATTAAAGCCAGGAATGAATTCTAATAAATGTGTTGGTATCTTGATTAGCTAAGCTTTATAAAAAGCACTAAGATCATAATTCTAAAATTTGCAATGTTTTCTAGTTAGGAAAAAATTACTGGGGCTCTTTTCACTGTCTTAGATGATCTTCTTACGTGGTAGTCTCTTCATTTAATTCATGACAACGGTGATTTTCTTTCCATTCATTTTTCTATTTTTCCCCCAAGCTAGTTTATGCATTCTGTGATTTCTGTATGCGTGTGTGTAGTTCCAATTGACTTGATTATTTAAATAGATAAACAGAACTGGGGAAGGGAGATTGTAGCTTGAGTTACCTCTAGAATATAGTCTTTGCCATATTCATTCATTATTGCATATTTTCTAAATAGAAGCAACAAAATAATTGGAATGCAAGGTGGCATTACAAAAGAGAATCTGTATATGTAGGGAAGCTAATTCTTTTGTTATCTGTAAATCTTCTCCTAAAATGCTTACCTAAGCTGTTCTTTTTTTTCATTGAACGTCACCTATTCCTGCCTGTCTCTCTCTTCACACAGAAACATTCTTTCTGAGTAGGCAAATTCATAGATGATATTTGGATTACTATTAGATAGACAGAAGGACAAAGAAAACTGGTCAAGAAATAGGTTTTTGGACTTTTTGTCACTGGGAAAAAGGCAAGATAGTTAAATGAAAGTGTGAGTAGGGGTGTCATATGCAAAGGAGTATGGAGATGGTCTTGAAGAAGACGTTCAACATCCATTTCCTAANATAGATTTTGTCCTTGATTGCCACAGTTTTTTACAAGTAGGAAGATGACCTGCAGTTACAATTTGACTGAGTTGCATATTTTATGCAGTGTTTGATAAATAAATTGAATACAATTGTCCTTGATTTTTTTTGTGCTACTATTAACAACTCAACATGAAAAAGCCTACATTGAATGTAATGCCTGTACATGCAACCAATACTTTTGAAAGAAAGCTTGTATTCTACCAGTTTCTCCTGAAATTAGTGATTGATCAGTGGAAACTAAATGTTTCTTACTTGTCATTAAAAGGACATAGGAAAGTAGTATGTCAGCTAATTAGTTTACATGGACATCAAGTTGACGAGTGTTCTGTTAGCAGAAACATATGTCCGAACTATGTGATAAAACACATATTAAAAAACCCAAGGTCAACTTGTGTCATTGGTCAGGAATGGGTCCTGTCTGAAAATCTAGGAAACCATTGCTGATCTGTGCATAAGCAGTTTTTCAATCAGATGATCCCAAGATACAGTAGACATACATCCAGCAATAATGAAAGGAGATGGGAATGGTAGTCCAGCAGACCTGGAAATCAGTAAATCAAACAGATTGGCAGAACCAATAATGACCTTCTGAACCTGTGGTCTGATTCAGTAGACATTGTTTCCTATGTGACTTCAGAACAGCTAGAAATTATTAATAAATAGTTTGTAAAAATAAAAGACATTGGCTGGAATGTTCTACTGTTTTATTTAAAGTTAAAGCCCGCAGAAAACTTTTGAAAGCCATTATTGTATCATTCTTTAATATTTTTAGCTAATAAGAGAACATATGGCATTTTATTGGCAAAAGTGAGAAAGTGAGATGTTGGCATTATGCAATGTCCAGAACTTAGTGTTTTGTGTTAAACTTGATTTTCTAAAAATCTCAGGCAGGTGACTCAAATGCTAACAGCGTATCAGCATTCCCCATGTTGGTGCCCTAAATGACGGAATTATGGGAGATGAAATTTTATGCTAGGACAGGGTATGGTATATAGCAGTCTTCTAAACTAAATTAAAAATACTACTGTATGATTTCTTGTTTAATATTTTTCAAGGCATTATTTCTTTACCAAATTGTCAGGGCTAATATCATTTTGGGGAACCTAAAAAAGCCTATTTCTTCTATGAATTATTTTTTTAACATCGAGCAATTGCTGTAGCTAAGAGTGGACACGTCCCTCATTTCCACCTTTCCTAGTACAATATTTATGCAATGTGCAATACAGATTGTCCTCGACCTACAACCACAATTGGGACCAGATTTTCCACTGCTAAACGAAACAGTTATTAAGTGAGTTGCATGTGATTTTATGACCTTTTTTGCAACAGTTGTTATGCGAATTGCTACAATTTTTAAGTGAATCACGCAATTGTTAAGCCAGTCTGGCTTTTCCCCATTGACTTTGCTTGTCAGAAGCTGACTGGGAAAGTTGCAAATTGTGATCATATGACTCGATGCTGCAACTATTATAAATGCATGCCAGGAGCCAAGCAACCAAATTTTGATCACATGACTATGAATGCTGCAATGGTCATAAGTGTGAGGATTGATCATACTTTTTCTATGTAACTTCAAATTGTTACTAATGGAATGATTGTAAATTGAGGACTGCCTGTATATAACTTTCTGAAAAGAATTGAGCAAATGCTGTAACTTTTATGTCCCATTAAGTCTTTAACTTGGTTCATACACATGCTAAACCAAAACATGATTTGTTTGTTTATGGTTTAGTATATTGCTTGTCAATGTGGTTGATAGTAGTTTATGGTTTAGCATGCTATGCACACACATTAGGTTGTGGTATATTCTGTAGAGCAGGGATAAACGGCTAAAGTGACGCATAGCAGTTTTATGTCTCTATGAAACCTCAGAAGTTATCTTGTGAAGATGACAAGCAGCTGCCCTTTGGGATAGCTCCTCAATGCATGAAAAAATTTGGGTGAGACTGTAATTATTTAGCTAGTCCTGCAGCTGTCCTACAGGAGTTCATTAATCAAATTGACAGCTAGGTATACTTGGATATTCTGTTTTTGAAACAATTTGACTGATTTTTTATCCACATCGTGGGGCAGGGAGAACAAGTTGCTAGTTTTCTGTTTTGAAATAAAGTAGCTGAAGATTGGTCTATTGCTTTAAATATTTTAATCTTTTCTGCATAAATGAAAAGCAAATTTTATTCTTTTCAAAAGTGGGAATGACAGTGCAACTTCAAGATATGTTGGAGTTCACTATAGTTCTTTATGGTCAATGACATTCTTACGTTTGAGGAGTATCCAAGATTGACTCTGTCATGTCTAATCTTGTCATTTATCAACATGCTAGCAAATGATTAGTCCAATTATAAAATGATAAGAGAAAATATATTATGAAATATTGATTATGTACCATATGATTGTGCCAGAGTAATAATTTAGTTCCCAAAGCTTATTTGGGGGCTTAGAAGTTGATTTTTCAGAGCACATATCATCTTCAGCACACCCAGAATAACTGGAGTTTCATGAGATGTATTTTGGGACTGCAAGTTCATATTTAGAAAAAAAATATATCTGTGTATCATACAATGTTTAGTATTCAGTGGCCAAAATTCCCAAAGCAAGGAAAGGTAGCACCAGCAGCTCCTTTTGGAGATATTGCTTGTATTGAGTTGTATGCCAGCCTGGTAGGATGAGTCACAGCTTTCATTTTTATCAAAGCAAAAAAGAAAAGAGAGGGAGAAAGTTTAATGTAGAGGAATATAGCACTAGCACTTAGATCAGTGTTTCTCAACCTTGACAATTTTAAGGCATGTGGACTTCAACTCCCAGAATTCCACAGCCAGCGTTGCTGGCTGTGGAATTCTGGGAGTTGAAGTCCACATGCCTTAAAATTGTCAAGGTTGAGAAACACTGACTTAGATTTATACACCACTTTGTAGTGCTTTACAGCCCTCTCTAAGCGGTTTACAGAGTCAGCCCGTTGCGCCCTGGGTCCTCATTTTAGCGACCTCAGAAGGATGAAAGGCTGAGTCAGCCTTGAGCTGGTGAGAATTGAACTGCCGAACTGCCGGCAGTCAGCTGTCAGCAGAATTAGCCTGCAGTAATATATTAGCTACAACTCAACTTGTTCTCTAAATTTACATTGCTGGACTATTGGCCACTATTAGCTCTTGTGGGCTGGTGGAGTAGTGATGTTAGATCATTGCTCTTTCCCCATTTCCTCCTGAGAAATAATCTCTTTGAGAACCTGATTTTTCTCTTGCATCTTATGTCCATTGATCTGTGTAGATAGGTCAAAATAAATGTGTGCTTGTTACTGTTATATGGATACTATTGTACCCTGAGAATCTTTGCATTTATAAGGATAGGATCTTTAAATTAAAAATATTAGATCGTAGCAGTTTCATATTTATCTTAAACCCTGTCTCAGTTCTATAGGTAAAACAATTGTGCTTCCAGCAAGTGAAACAAATTTGCCTACACCCAAACCAATAGTTTCCATTCATTGAAGAAAATAAATAGTATTGTTATTCAATGGCACTAAATAAATTGGTACATAGTTCTCTGTTACCTATTAAGGACAAATTGACTACAATTTTAATGTCTCCATTCAGTCTTCCAATGTTACTACTGCATTGTAGTAACAGGAAACTATGGCGCAAACAAAACTTAGTAACTTTGCTCTCATTATGCTCATTGCTCTTTTCTGCTTACTCTGAAGCAGTTACTTCCTTATTAGTCTGTTGCCCTCAATGTACACTGTTGCACAAAGGGCATTGTTTCATGGGAGATCTGGCACATAACCCTTTTCCTGTCATATATTTTCTTCCTTAAAGTTAAAAAGTAACAGTCTAATATTATTTTATTGACTAACTCTCCCAATAATACTTGGTATTGACAAAGAGACAGTTGCCTTGGTTTTCCTTACCTCTGTTAGATGTAGAGCATTTAATTTCATTTATGCCAAGTTTAAAACTTGACAGCATTAGGATACAAGAATAATCCAAATTGAAAAAAAGAGATAAACAAGCAAGGGTGTACATTTCAGGCTCTTGATTGCTCTCTTCTGTTAATTTTCTGTTAAGTATCTAGACTCATTGGGGGGGGGGGAGACAGAAACTGTCCAGGTTTATCAGCTAATTATTGTGTTTTCCTAACTCCTTAGGTTAGAGAATATTGTAGGTTCCAGCTCATTTTGTGCATTGTACAGAACGGTGTCTGAATAAGAGTTTGTCATTTTGGTATGTTGATTGTAGAACATGAGATGAAAGAAGAACCAAGGGAAGGTAATACTGTGTAAGACGCTATAATGTAAGTTCATGTAAAAATTGTGCCCAACGGTGGACATTCAAAACGCAACTATGTGTGCAAAGGTCTACAATATTAAGATGTATGTATTTACCTGTTGAGAGTTGTCTTTAAGTTTATTTCTATCATCTGCCTAGGATTGAAGTCTGAATACCTGGTTTTCTCCCAGAAGTATTGATCATTTTTCTCCTGTAATATAGGGAGTTTGCAATCTTTGTGAGACTGTGATTCCCTAAATTATAAATGAATTTGTGGGATCCTCCATGAATAAATAATTGATTACTAGAAAACTAGATTCATATATTTAACTACTTGCTCTGGCTTTACTTTCTATTTTGCCTGCATAGGCCAGTTGTGGGCTTGCCTAAGCAAACTGAGAGCAGATTCTGACAGATCTCCCCCTTTGCTTGTACAAGATTGCAATTTTTGTAAAAAAAAAAAAAAAGTTGTGATTCCTTTCTAAATTGTTTGTTGCTCTGGATGGGGGAAAAGTCCACAATTTGAGAACCTATATCAACACAGAAATATTTAAGGCAAAATATCACTGACATATATTACATATGGATAATAGTAATGAAATATGGCTACTATTCATTCAAATAATTAACATAACTTTTATGTATGTATATTTATTTATACATGCCTTGTGTGTTTTTGTTTATCTGGATCCTTCCTTCCTTCCTTCCTTCCTTCCTTCCTTCCTTCCTTCCTTCCTTCCTTCCTTCCTTCCTTCCTTTGTATTTTTTTTTAATAAAAACAAAAATTAAAAAGAAATACATTTTCCTACTTTCTCTGTCACACCTCTCCAATATGCAGAAAAAATAAGCTGTACAATAACTTCAATAATCATACGGAAGACATGTGTTGCTGAATCTGTTTCTTACTTTCTCAATTATCCAAACCTGCTGGAGTATTTGGCAGATGGAAATGAAAGTCATTTTACTTATTTGCTTTGCTACAATCAGCATTTCTACTGTTTGCCTCTATGCTTTGTACATTCTAAGTTTGGAGGCCTCTAATTGACTCATAAGAATGCAACCAGGGCATTTATAGAACTCTTAAGGAGTAATTAAATTAAAGTTATGGAGAGAGGACATGGTTCATTTTCTCCCACTATAATAATGAGAGAGCTTAATTCCCCTACCATATGTTAGAAGACAAACTCTTACTAAGGATGAACCTTCCAGGAAATTACTGACTTTTCTTGTATATAATTTTCTCCTTCAGAAAGTGAAGGGGGACTAAAAGAATCAGCTACACTTGTCTTGATGCTAATCAATAGGAAAGACTTATTTTTAGAATTGGAAATAGCAACAACATTGAGGGGAAAAGATCATGTAATGTTGAAGTTCTTGATTTTAAAGGAAACTAAACTAAATCATATATATCTTGACTTCAAAAAAGTGGATTTTAATAGATTAGTGTTAAGATCCTATGGCTGAAAAAAGTAATGGAAACAGGAAAGGTTAGGTGCAAATTCCAAAAATAGGAGATACAGGTAGTCCTTGACTTATAACAGCTCATTTAGTGATCATTCAAAGTTACCACAGCACCGGAAAAAGTGACTTATAACAGTTTTTCACACTTACAACCATTGCAGAATTCCTGTTATCACATGATCAGAATTCAGATGCTTGGCAACTGTCATGTATTTATGAAGGTTGTAGTGTCATGTGATTGCCTTTTGCGACCTTCTGACAAGCAGAGGCAGTGGAGGATCTAGATTCACTTAACCACGTTACTAACTTAACCACAGTGATTCACGTAATGTGGCAAGAAAGGTCATAAAATGGGTCAAAACTCACATAACAAATTTCTCACTTAGTAACAGAAATTTTGGGCTCAAGTGTGGTCATAAGATGAGGACTACCTGTACTAGATAGAAAGTTGTAGACAATTCCAATGAGGAGGAAAACTGGAGGACAGACAGAGTGATTCTCACAATTTTAGTAAAGTTCTAAAAACTATAAAGGACCCATAGAAGAAGTACCTAGGCCCGTGGTGGCGAACCTATGGCACGTGTGCCACAGGTGGCACGCAGAGCCCTCTCTGGGCACACGCGCCGTCACCCCAGTCCTAGGCCTTCAGCTGGGTTTTATAAAACCTTTTCGCTTTAGGTCTCCGCTGCTGTGTGCAAAAAAAAAAAAAGGTTCAATCAATCAATCAATTTCAACTTCTCGCAGGGAAATAAAGATCTCGCAAAGTTGGAATTGATTGATTGACCTTTTAAGTCCCACCCAGTCTGCCGTTACCACTGCAGCCACGCCCACCCAATGGGCCACACCCACCCGGCACTCGATGATACATAAGTGGGGTTTTGGGTTGGAGTTTGGGCACTCAGTCTCTAAAAGGTTCGCCATCACTGACCTAGGCTATACAACCCCACAGTTTGAAGCTGATACGTGGAAGGTAAACATACACAGCTAGTTAAGATTAATGAATATATGCTAGAAAGAAAACCAAAAGGGCTTCTTGAGTTATGTTCAACATAAAATTAAAAGTTCAGTATACCAACTGTTCAGGGAAGATGACAAACTCCCAACTATTAATGAGGAAAATTATACTTATTATACTCCCGTCATGCTTTACTCTTCAGAAAAATAATAACATGACAGTAGTGTGTAACTACTGGATGAATGGAGTATCCTGCTCTTTTACTAAAGGCATTTATTTATCTTTTGCATTGACATTGGAATAGTTCTGTGAAGTTTAGAAATAAACAAAGGAATGTCATCTGCGCCTTTATCTGGATCGTGAGGCCTTGTGCATGGTCACTCCATGCCCATGTCATTTCTCAGTTGGATAACTGCAATGCACTCTACATGGGACATGAGGAGTATTTGGAAACTACAGCCGGTGCAGAATGCAGTGGCACACACGGAAGCCTCTAGGCTGGCACATATAACACCACTGGAAGTTGAGTCATGGCAACTGGATTTCTTTTCTTTTGGTTTGACACATTCTGCTGCTTATCCAAGTAGCTTCTTCAGTCTGAGCAAGTTGGTTAGGGAGACACTGTATATGTTCTCCAGATTGGTTGCATTTCTCATCTCACCTAATTTGAATTGGCTCATTAGGTGAGTAGGCAGAGAGTTGTTGCTCCTAAAACCTTTCTCCTAGGTGGGTCATTAAGTGTGGCCTCCCTGGTGACCCTATGAAATGGTCTTCATCTTCCTGGGGGGGGAGTGATGCAAGAACAGCATAAAAAACGGGGGACAGGTTGTGTCTGAGGCCTCCATCTCTACTGAGGGAAGAATTTTCCATTCTTCCGGAAGGGTATTAAAATTTGATTTTGCTGGTTGGCTTGGGAGAGGCACTCACTGCTAGATATGGTTGACAGGGTAAGAAGACCTTATCCCCACACTGTCCTTCTTGTTGGTTCTGGGTGGGGTTTTTTTGTTTTTTGTTTTGCATTGCTTTAAAATTTTAATGTGCGTAGTTTTAAAAATGTAATTGTTTTTTTATTTATCTTTTTAGATTATGCAAGCCACCCAGAGTCACTCAATTGGGGAGATGAATGGCATATAAATTTAATAAACCTGCAAATGAAACTAATTTGTATTCAACTAAGTTCTGTACTACTTCATAAATCTCCCTGGGTTGTCTAATAGCATGAGCCAAGAGTTCCACAGAGATATTAAAAACCAAGAACTAAAGTAGACACCCTTGTCTAGTTCCTCTAAATAATGGGAGAGTAGGAGAAAACCGACCATTAACTTTCACTTTAGAGTGAAAGACTCATTATATGATATTATATGATTTTATTGTAATAATTTTATGAATTTCTAAGGAAATACAAAACTATAGTATACAATATTAAGTGGTCCAAATTGAAATTGTTACTTGTGTGAAAATGTGGTTATCCACCCATTTAAGGAATATCAATTCTATACTTGTGAGGAATCCATTAAATATTTAGGTATTTGTATAGTAAACTATATAACTCAGCAAAATATACAGTATAGATGTTTCTTCAGACTTGGTAGATAGGAATCATTAAACTTTACCCTTTGGGTGAAGTTGAACACTCTCAAATGAATACTATTCCCAGTTTACTTTATATTCTGAGAAGAATTTCAATTTATTTATATATCTGGAAAATATTTTCAACAAATAAATTCTTTGTTGACAGATTTTATGGGTTTTTTTGATTCTGAATATATTTACAGAAAACGGCAGTTACCTATTGATGAGGGAGGATTCGGTGTTTTGAATCAGGAGCTAGATCATCACACTTACCTATTGTCAAATATTACATTTATCTGGACAGATTTGAACACTGGGCACTATCTAACAAAATGAAATTCAATGATGAAAAAAGCAAGGTTCAACATTTAGGCAAGAAAAACCAAATGCACAGGTATAGTATAGGGGGTACCTTGCTCAATAGTAGTAACTGTGAGAGGGACCTCGGAGTCCTAGTGGACAATCACCTAAATATGAGCCAGCAGTGTGCTGCAGCTGCCAAAAAGGCCAACACAGTGCTAGGCTGCATTAACAGAGGGATAGAATCAAGATCACGTGAAGTG